>NC_056743.1:990971212-991098712 GCF_019279795.1 Protopterus annectens
TTTGGGAGCCCGGAGGTAGTTTCAGGATCAGCAGCAAGGTTTCTAAATAAAAATTTATGAGAGTCAGGGACCCTGTAATATCTGTCAAGCTTACTGGGAGCCGGAGGTAAGGAGTCAGAGCTCAAGCTTGACTCCGAAAACATATCATCCACAATGTCTAAAACAGGGGGAATGGCTAAAGGCTTGTGCTGAGGGAGAAGGAGGAAATCCCTGAGCCTCTTTTTTGATTCTGAAAAGTCTTGACTCTCCCAGTGAAAATGCTCACTCAAAGTATGCAAGGTTTCTCCAAATGAATAATCCTCAGGAGGAGATGCAGATGGAATAGACTCCTCAGCATCAAAATCCTCATAGGGAAGTAAAGATAATTCCTGATCAGAAAGAAACCCGATCTTAAGATTCATAGTCTGTGTCTTGCCTAGGCCTCTTATCTGGAGGGGGATGGGTACCCCTGATCAAGGAAATAAGGTCCTTCAGCCATTTTGATCATGTGTTTTTTTAGGCAGAGAGGCCTGTGCACGTGGCTCAGGCGTTGGTTTTTTAGTTTTAGAAGTTTCTTTTGTCTTTGATTTTGCAGCTGTCGTCAGTTTGATATACAAAGAAGCCGTTGCCTGCTCAGTGGCACTGGACACATCCGAGGGAGATACATCCGTCGGTCCAATACCTTGAGTTTCTTGCGGCATGCCGGACTCCACATGGGTGTCGGTAGAGGACTGCGACTTGAAGGTAGCGGGTATCAGGGGCTGCGAAAGCACCTCACCGAGTACCGGCGAACGGCTTAGGAGAAGCTTAGTCATCGGTTTTGGATCTCTACTGCCTTTCTCTGTCCTTTTCTTTGCATTATTTATGTACTCCAGTAGTCGGATTGCTACCCAACGACATTTCTGGGTAGTTAAGTCTGTTTCCAAAATACTTTGATGCAAAAATATACCGACGCTTAATAGTGCGCTTGTTAAATCTAGCACAAAACTGACACCCAGGCACGTTGTGATCAGGGCCTAGGCAAGGAATACAGTACCAATGGAAATCCTTATGAGGCATTTGCTTCCCACAAGCAATACAATCATTAACTTTTTCTGACATCGGTAAAAAGCAAGAAAAAAAAAGTTTCCCCAACAGGGTACTTAGCTTTAGTGAAGACTTCGGTTCTCAAACTCGAATATTTCGGTAGTCGGCAGACTGGCACTTGAGAAATGCTTCTGCTTCGGGCACCACGTGGCACGAAAGACTAAAGAAAATGGCGTTGGCTGCATGTTTTATACCCCTGATAACCTGACGTCATGGAAGAGAAGACAGCAACCACCGCAGGACCCAAGACTTTGGAATTCAGGCCGACTGAGGGCAACCTGCCAGCAGATTACCCAAATGTAATGACTGCAACAGTGAAACACGAAGAACATCCACACTGCAAAATATGTTTTCCAGCTAGGTCAGCAGAATGCATTAATTCTTGTAAATCGTTGCGCGCTGCACAGTCCAGAATCAGCATAATTTTCTGTTTAATTAGCCCCATAATATGCTGATACTTTAATATATGAAAATGGCAATTTAAAGCCCTAAAGTCCAGAATAGCAGAGGTGTACACCTCCTTACCTAATCTGTCTAAAGCCCTAGAATCCCTGTCAGAAGGGGTAGGATTTTTGACCGTAGTAGCCTTAATGCCTTTTGGCCCTTGGGAAATGGTCTCTGGATCTGCAGCAGGATTCTCTATAGTACCTGTCCGGTTTCCTGGGAGCTGGAAGCAAAGTATCCGGGGGTAAGGCTGGATTCCAATAAAACATCTACAATCTCCAGAACAGGGGAGGCCTGTGCTGAGGCAGGTTTAATAATTCCCTGAGTCTCTTTCTGGAATGAGACTAGTCCTGGCTTTCCCAGTGGAAATGCTCCCTAAGGGTATGCAAGGTTTCACCAAAAGAAAAATCTTCTGGAGGGGAAGCAGATGGAATGGAATCTTCTGCATCAGAATCCTTATAGGTAAATACGGGTATGTCATGGTAGTCAAAAGGAACAGAGATGTCAGACTCCTGATCAGAAGGGAAAATCAGTTCTAGGTCTCTCTAGAGGGGGGAAGGCTGGCTTCCCCTAATTAAGGTAATAAGGTCTTCAGCCATTCTAGGCATTTGTTTTTGCGGCATGTGGGCCTGAAAATGCACTTTGGTCTGTTTCCTAGGCGTAGTGTGAACTTTAGGCCTGAAAAATTCAGTATTTTTGGCTTGAAACAAAGTTGTCCGTTTAATATGAATATCGGTAGGCCTGAATACACCCTCAGAAGCTAGTGCCTGCAAAGTGGCTCAGGACCCAGCCAAGGTAGAGACATCGGCATTTTCCATAGTCGAAGAAACATCTCGCTGCATACCGGATTCCAAATGGGTCTCAGTAGAGGCCTGCGAATCTGTAGAAGCAGGTATCAGGAGCTGCGAAAGTGCCTCACTGAGTATTAGAGGACTGTTGATTAGCTTAACGGAAGCATCGTCTGCAGTTTTGGATGTATGTGGCGTGTCTGCCTTTATCCTTACATTTTTTCGGAAGATCGGTAATCGGATGGCTTAACGAGGCCATTTCGGAGTACGGAGAAAGAGTGCGAAAGTATTCAGCTACAAAAAATAGCCAGACAAAGAGTGTTGAACAAGGCACAAAACTGACAGTGAGGGACATCGTGGTTTGGGTCTAAACGTCTGACGCAGTAAAAATGAAAATCTCTATGATGTATTTGCTTTCCACAGGCAAGACGATTCATTTTTTCTGACATCGGTTAGATCAAGAAAAAAGGATCCCCAACGGGGTACTTATCTTTTAGAAGACTTCAGGTCTGAAACTCAGGAATCGGCCGACCGGCACTTGCAAACTGCTTCTGCTTCGGGCACCGCACTGCAAGGAGGACTGATGCAATGGCGCCGGCTGCATGTTTTATAGCCCTGACTACCTCGCGTCATGAAAAAAGCAACAGCATCCGACGCAGAAATCCCAAGACTCTGGTATTCAGGCAGGCTGAGGGTTACCTGCAGGCAGATAAAGTACTGTTTTGTACCTACCATAAATGTAGATGTTCGAGTGCTCATACAGCTGCAGTCATAACAGATGGGTTATCCTGCCGTCAGGCGGGTACTCGGTCGGCCGAATTCCAAAGTCTAGGTCCGGTGTCGGTTGTCGTCGCTTCTTCCCTGACGTCAGTGCGGCAGGGGTATAAAAGAAGCAGCAGACGCCATTTTCTTCAGTTTTTCTTGCCCCAGATGTCAGGTGCCCCCAGAAGGAAGGCAAACATAATGTTATGCAAAGATGCAATGTTGATAAATCAAAACCAGTAGTTGCAAGCAAATACACCATAAAAGAATACCCCAAAAAGGTTATATGAATAGTGTTTGTCATAAGGCCTGTCCTAAGAGGGGATGGAGGGAGGGAAAAGTACAGTTTTGTACCTACCATAAATGTAGATGTTCGAGTGCTAATACAGCTGCAGTCATAACAGAAGGGTTCTCCTGCCGTCAGGCGGGTCCTCGGTCGGCCGAATTCCAAAGTCTAGGTCTGGCGTCGGTTGTAGTCGCTTCTTCCCTGACGTCAGTGCGACAGGGGTATAAAGGAACCAGCAGACGCCATTTTCTTCAGTTTTTCTTGCCCCAGATGTCAGGTGCCCCCAGAAGGAAGGCAATACATAAATGTGTAATAAAGCAGTGCAATATAATCAAAATACAGTAGTTGCAAGCAAATACACCATAAGTGAATACCCCATTCAGGTATTATGAGGATGTATTAGCCTATAGGCCTGTCCCAAGAGGGGAAGGAGGGAGGGAAACCTGGACTGCAGCTGTATTAGCACTCGAACATCTACATTTATGGTAGGTACAAAACTGTACTATGTTCATCGTGCATACAGCTGCAGTCATAACAGATGGGTAGAATCCCAAAGCTAAGAAAGGGGTGGTAGGCACTAGGTGGAACTAGGAGGAGCCAGGATGCCCTGCAAGACTGCAGTGGCAAAGCCTGCTCTAGTTTTGGAGTATAATAGTAGGTGGTAGTGCTTGGAGAAGGTATGCACAGAACTCCAAGTGGCTGCTTCCAAAATATCTATGGTAGGAACTCCTCTGAGGAAAGCTGCAGAGGTAGCTGTGGCCCTTGTGGAGTGAGATCTGATGCCTGTAGGTACAGCTTTGCCATGAAAAGAATAGCAAAAGCGTATGCAGTGGGCTATCCATTTTGAGATTGTCTGTTTCGAAATTGGCTTTCCTTGAACTCCTACAGCATAGGACACAAATAGCTGTTCGTTATTATCTGGACAGAACAAAACCTTTCAGAAAATCAGGAGTTGTCTGTGGATGTCCAAGGAATGTAGTAATCTCTCCCCTTTGTTTTGAGGGTTAGGATAAAAGGTAGGCAAGTGTATGGCCTGATTCAAAGCTACCCTGGATACCACTTTAGGCATAAAGGATGGGTTGTTTCGTAAGGAAACTCTGTCCTGATGGAAGATGATAAAAGGTTGCACAGCCATGAGAGCTTGTAGTTATGAAACTCTATGAGCTGAGGTAATAGCCAGAAGGAAAGCCGCTTTCCAGGACAAATATTGCAAATCTGATGAGGCAGCTGGCTCCAAGGGAGACAAGGTCAGTTTTTCCAGAATGAAATTGAGATCCCAAGCAGGTATTGGTTGTTTCCTTGGGGGTCTTAGATTCTTAGCACCTTTGAGGAACTGTCTTAAGAGAGGGTGAGAGAATAAGGGTGGATCAGTGTTGTATTCTACAGAAATGGCTGAGGCATGGATTTTGATGGAGGAGAAAGAAAGTCCACTGCTTAGCAGCTCAGCTAAATACTGTAGTATTTGAGGTAAATTCAGTTTTCCAGGATCCTGGCCCTTTTTCTCATTCCAGACACAAAACAGTTTCCATTTTGCGGAGTAAGCTTTTCTAGTTGACGGCCTTCTGGCCTCCAAAATGACATCCTGCACCTCCTTGGAGAGTAGGGTTTGTTGTGATGCAAAGGAATCTTCCATGCGGCTAGATTGAATGTTTATGGATGGCTGTGAAGAGTTTTGAAGCTGTGCTGAGTCAGAAGAGGCGGCATTAGAGGTAGGGTCCATGGTGGGGAATGAGTCAGGCTCCTCAGGAGTGGGTACCAGTGTTGTCTTGGCCAGTCCGGAGCAAAGAGAATCATCTTTGGTCTGTCTGCTCTGGTTTTCAATAGAACTTTGGGCAGCAGAGGAAGAGGTGGGAAGGCATAAACTGTCATTGATGTCCAACTGAAAGTGTGTCCACTCTCCAGGCCTCTGGATGGAAAATCCTTGAGCAGAATTTTGTCGATTTTTGTGGGAGGCAAAGAGATCTATGTCTGGCCTTCCCCATGCTTGGATTATTTCTGTAAAAACTTTTGGATGCAACTTCCATTCGTGTGGATCTGTCATATTTCTGCTTAGGTTGTCTGCCAGCGTGTTTTCCTTGCCTGGCAAGTACTGTGCTTGTAGTTCTATTTGTAAGTCCATGGTCATGTTCCAAAGTGACATGGCCAGTCTGCATAGGGGTATGAATGTGTTCCTCCCTGTTTGTTTATGTACCACATAACTGTGGTGTTGTCCGTTCTTATCAATAGTTGACCTGGTTGCAGAAGGTCCTTGAAAGCTATAATAGCATTTATTACTGCTAGCATTTCCTTTTGATTGATGTGAAGGTGCTTTTCTTTTTGGGACCATTTGCCCTGAATGCACCGATCTGTCATGTGCGCCCCCCAGGCGTAGTCCGAGGCGTCTGTTGTGATTACTTGATTTGCTTGAGGCTTGCTGAATGGAAGACCTGTGTTTGTTTGGCATGCTTGAGCCCACCACAGAAATTCCTTTTGCAGACATGGAATTAGTGGTATTATTGTTTCCAAACTGTGGCTGTGTTGAGACCATAGGTTTTTCAGGTACCACTGAAGTTTCCTCATATGCAGCTTTGCACATGGGATTAGTAAGATGCAAGATGCCATGAATCCCAGAGCCTGCAGGATTTTCTTTGCAGTCAGCCTGGTGCAATTTGCTAGTGCTCTGAAGTAATGAGTTAGTTGCCCCTGCTTCTCTGGCGTGAAGTAGGCCATCTGGGTGTTTGTGTCCAAGTAGGCACCCAGGAAAATGATCTTCCAGGAGGGTATTAGCCTTGATTTCTTTTTGTTGACTGTGTATCCCAGAGTTCAACAACATTATTACATAAGCCAGATGTTTCAGAAGAATGTGCTTGCTGTCCGCTTGGATCAGGCAGTCGTCCAAATAGGGGTATATTTGTATCCCTTGAAGTCTGCAGTAGGCAATTACTGATGTCAGGCATTTCGTGAATACTCTGGGCGCAGTAGATAAGCCAAAGGGCAATGCAGAGAATTGATAATGGGTTGAATCTGCAAGAAATCTGAGGTATCTTCTGCATTTTTGTCTGATTGGGACATGCAGGTATGCCTCCTTGAGGTCCAATGTTACCAGCCAAGACTCCTTGCCCAGCATGGGAAGAAGTTGCTGTAGAGTGAGCATCTTGAATTTTGGTACGAGTAGAAATGTGTTTAGGATGGATAGGTCCAAAATAGGTCTCCAATCTTTTCCCTTCCTTGGTACCAGGAATAGCCTGGAATAAAAACCTTGACCTTGTTCGTGCATAGGTACCTCGAATAGCTTTCATGTCTATGAGATCTGTAATTTGCCTTTGTGCCTCTGCCCTTTGATTGTGTGGCAGGTTTGGCATGCCTCTCATTTTTGGAAGGGTGTGAAAATGGAATCTGTAGCCTCTGTTTATAATGTCCAGGATCCATTTGTCTTTTGTGACAATATGCCAATTTTTTGAAAATAATGGCAGCTTTCCTCCTAAGGGGGCTGCCATTTGAGTCTTGCTTGGCATGCAAAGGGGAAAGTCATTGGGCTTGCTTTCTGAATGATTGCGAGTTATCCTCACCACCTCTGTGTAGGAGCTTGCCATTGCCTGCCTCTAAACTATCCTTGGGATTGTCCTCTGCCCCTCGGGCGCCTGTATCTGCCTCTTTGGGGTCTGTCCGTGGCTGGAAAGGACCAATATTTGGAAGGCCAATTTCTACTGAAATGCGGGGGTTGTACCTGTAGAAAATCTTTCACAGTTTGCATTGATTTAGCCTTTTCCTCCATTTTCCTTAATACCTCCTCAGCATTAGCACCAAATACATCCTTTTGAAGAGGGGCATCTAGTAATTTAGCTTTGACATGATCAGGCAAGGTTTGTTCCTTGAGCCAGGCATGTCTACGTATGACTGATCCTGTAACCGCAGTTCTACATGAGGCCTCTAGAGCATCAAAACCACACTGTAAGGTATGCTTACCCACTTGTTCTGCACTATGCATCAAATCCTGCAACTCCTTCAAGTCTGGTTGTTCAGGTTGTGACATTTTACTTTTCAATTGTGATAACAAAAACTGTTGGTATTTTAGCATATGGAACGGACAGTTTAAGGCCCTCATGGTTAAGGTAGCAGAGGTATATACCTTTTTTCCCCACCTTTCTAAGGATCTGGAATCTCTCTCGGAAGGTAATGGATTTTTAGCAGTGGAGGCCTTAATTCCCTTGGGGCCCTGTGAGATGGTTTCTGGGTCAGCAGCATGGCGTTTGTATAGAAATTGGTGAGAGTCAGGAACCCTGTAGTACCTGTCAGGCTTAACTGGGGCTGGAGGCAGAGAGTCCGGGTTAAGGCAGGCCTCCGAGTAAGCATCATCTAGGATGACCAAGACAGGAGGTATAGCCAGAGGCCTATGCTGAGGTAGTAAGAGAAATTCCCTAAGCCTTTTCTTGGAATCTGAATAATCTTGGCCTTCCTAGTGGAAGTGTTCATTTAAGGTATGCAAAGTTTCCCCAAATGAGTAATCCTCTAGGGGGGATACAGAAGGAATGGACTCCTCCGCATCAGAGTCTTCAAAAGGGGAGTAAGAATGTTCCTGATCAGAGTGCTCTGAAATAATGGAGCCCTGATCAGAGGAGGGGGATTCTTCCTCCACTCTGGGCCTTTGTCCGTGGGGTTGAGAACCCCTGATAAGAGTAATTAAATCCTCAGCCATTTTAAGCATCTGTTTTTTAGGAATGGGGCCTGGAGATGGGCCCTGTGTAGCCTCTTAGAGTGCATGGCTGCTTTAGACTTAGTGAAAGCCTTGATGGAGAAAGAAGAGGAAGGTCTGAAGACACCTTGAGTGGAGGTAGACCTGTCAACATTTTGAGGTTCAACGCCAAGAGTGGCTTCGGTATCTGTAGTCGGGGTGTGGGCCGAGGAGCTTGCGACCTCAGGCACAGGAGACACTGCCAAAGAAGTGTTGTCGGTAGTCAGGGGCTGCGTAGGCGCCTCGCTGAGAACCGGACCATGTGTAGCCGGCTTTGGCGTGGTGTCTGTAGAGGCCGCGGACCTCAGGTGTCGGTCCTTATCTTTGCGTTTTTTAGACAAAACTGGAGTCGGAGTATCCGACGACATAATATAGTAAAATGTTTTTCCAAAATAATGCTGGGCGAACTCCGCCCGACGCTGAATGGTGCATTTGTTGAATGTAGCACAAAAGCGACAGACCGAGACGTCGTGGTCTGGGCCTAAAGGTATACAGAGGGAATGGAAATCCTTATGTGGTATTTGCTTCCCACATGAAATACAATTATTAACTTTGTCTGACATCGGTCTGAGGCAAGAAAAGTTTCCCCAACGGGGTACTTAGCTTTCAAGAAGACTTCGGTTTCAAAATTTTCGTAATTTCAGGAGCTGGCCGACTGGCACTTGCTAACTGCTTCTGCTTCGGGCACCGCGCGGCAAGAAAGACTGAAGAAAATGACGTTGGCTGGTTCCTTTATACCCCTGTCGCACTGACGCAAGGGAAGAAGCGACTACAACCGACGCCGGACCTAGACTTTGGAATTCGGCCGACCAAGGACCCGCCTGACGGCAGGAGAACCCTTCTGTTATGACTGCAGACGGCAGGAGAACCCTTCCGTTATGACTACAGCTGTATGCACGATGTCCTGGACTGCAGCTGTATGAGCACTCTAACATCTACATTTATGGTAGGTACAAAACTGTACTATGTTCATCGTGCATACAGCTGCAGTCATAACAGATGGGTAGAATCCCAAAGCTAAGTAAGGGTGGTAGGCACTAAGTGGAACTAGGAGGGGCTAGGATGCCCTGCAGGACTGCTGTGGCAAAGCCCGCTCTAGATTTTGAGTATAGTTGGAGGTGATAGTGCTTGGAGAAAGTGTGCACTGAACTCCAGGTGGCTGCTTCCAAAATGTCCTTGGTAGGGAACCCCCTGAGGAAGGCTGCAGAGGTAGATGTGGCTCTGGTGGAGTGGGATCTGATGCATGCAGGCACAGTTTTTCCATGAAATGAGTAACAAAAGCGTATGCAGTGGGCTATCCATTTTGAAATTGTCTGTTTGGAAATAGCCTTTCCCTGAGCACCTACAGCATAGGACACCGAGTTGCTCAGATTTCCTGAATGGCTTTGTTCTGTCCAAGTAACGAAGTTGTCTGTGAATGTCCAAGGAATGTAGTAGTCTTTCCCTTTTGTTTTGTGGATTAGGATAAAAGGTAGGTAAGTGGATAGTCCGACTCAAAGCTACATTGGATACTACCTTTGGCAAAAAGGTAGGATTGGTTCGTAAGGAAACTCTGTCCTGATGGAAAATGATGAATGGTTGCACAGCCATGAGGGCCTGTAGCTCCGAAACCCTGCGTGCTGAGGTGATAGCCAGAAGAAAGGCTGTTTTCCATGACAAGTACTGTAACTCTGTTGAAGAAGCTGGCTTGAAGGGAGGAAGGGTCAGCTTTTCCAATACGTAGTTGAGGTCCCAAGCAGGGACTGGTGGTTTCCTTGGGGGTTTTAAATTCTTTGCCCCTCTGAGGAGCTGCCTTAAGAGAGGATGAGAGAATAATGGAGGATCTGTGTTGCATTGTGCAGAAATGGCTGAAGCGTGGATTTTGATGGAGGAGAAGGAAAGTCCATTGTTTAACATCTCAGCTAGGTACTGTAAAATTTGAGGTTTATTTATTACCCAAGGATTCTGTCCCTTTTCTTGATTCCAGGCACAAAATCGTTTCCTTTTGGCGGAGTAAGCCTTTCTAGTAGAAGGTCTTCTAGCCTCCAAGATGACATCCTGCACCTCCTTGGAGGAGAGAAACTGTTGGGAAATCAAGGAATTCTCCATGCAGCAAGATTTAGAGTTTTGAGATGGCTGTGAAGGGTTTTGTAGTTGTGCTGGGACAACAGAAGAGGGACTAGAGGTAAGATCCATGGTGGGGAATGTGTCAGGCTCCTCAGGAGCGGATACCAGTGTTGTCTTGGCCAGTCTGGAGCGATGAGAATCATTTTCGGCCTCTCTGCTCTGGCTTTTAATAGAACTTTGGGCAGCAGAGGAAGAGGCGGGAAGGCATAGACTGTCAATGTTGCCCAATTGAAGGAAAGTGCGTCCACTTTCCAGGCCTGTGGATGATAGGTCCTTGAACAAAATTTTGTTCAATTGGCAATTTCTGTGGGTAGCAAAGAGATCTATGTCTGGCTGGCCCCATGCCTGAGTTATCTTTGTGAAAAGTTGAGGATGCAACTTCCATTCGTGTGGCTCTGTCATATTTCTGCTTAGGTTGTCTGCCAGTGTGTTTTCATTCCCTGGCAGGAATTGTGCCTGCAGTTGAATTTGCAATTCCAGTGCTGTGTTCCATAGGGTCATGGCTTGCCTGCACAGGGGGTATGAATGAGTTCCCCCGTGTTTATGTACCACATCACTGTGGTGTTGTCTGTCCTTATCAATAGCTGGCCCGGATGCAGTAGGTCTTTGAAGGTCATAATAGCCTTTTGCACGGCTAGCATTTCCTTTTGGTTGATGTGAAGGTGCTTCTCTTTTCGGGTCCATTTTCCCTGAATGCACTGATCTGTCACGTGTGCTCCCCAAGCGTAGTCTGAGGCGTCTGTTGTGATGATTTGAGTTGCTTGAGGTACACAAAGGAAGACCTGTGTTTCTTTGGCAAGCTTGAGTCCACCACAAAAATTCCTATTGAAGGCATGGAATGAGTGGGATAATTGTTTCCAGGCTGTGGCTGTGTTGAGACAAGTTTCCTCATATGCAGCTTTGCACATGGGATTAGTAGGATGCAAGATGCCATGAATCCCAGAGCCTGCAGGATTTTCCTTGCAGTTAACCTGGTGTAAGTTGCCATTTTTCTGAAGTATTGAGACAGTTGCCCTTGCTTGTCTGGCGTGAGGTAGGCCATCTGGGTGGTTGTATCCAAGTTGGCACCCAGGAAAATTATTTGTTGAGAGGGTATAAGTTAACTGATTTCTTTTTGCTGACTGTATCCCAGGAAGTTGTTTTATTACAAACGCCAGGTGCTGCAGTAGTATGTCCTTGCTGTCCGCTTGGATCAGGCAGGCAGTAGATAAGCCATAGGGCAATGCAGAGAATTGGTAATGGGTTGAACCTGCAAGAAATCTGAGGTATCTTCTGCAATCTTGTCTGATAGGGACATGCAGGTATGCCTCCTTGAGATCCAATGTTACCAGCCAAGACTCCTTGCCCAGCATGGGAAGAAGCTGCTGTAATGTGAGCATCTTGAATTTTGGCACCTGTAGACATGCGTTTAGGATGGATAGGTCTAAGATAGGTCTCCAATCTTTGTCTTTCCTCGGTACCAGGAATAGTCTGGAATAAAACCCTTGACCTTGTTCTTTTGCAGGTACCTCTTGAATTGCTTTCATGTCCATGAGAGCTGAAACTTGTTTTTGTGCCTCTGCCCTTTGATTTTGTGGCAGGTATGGCATGCCTCTCATTTTTGGAAGGGTGTGAAAGTGGAACCTGTAGCCTCTGTCTATAATGTCCAGAATCCATTTGTCTTTTGTAACAATATGCCAGTTTTTTGAGAATAATGTCAGTTTTCTGCCCAAAGGTGCTGTCATTAAAGCTTTGCTTGGCAGGTGTAGGGGAAGTCATTGTGTCTGTTTTCTAAAAGACTGATCTATCTTCTCCACCTCTTGGGGTTGGTGCTTGCCACTGTCTGGCTCTAAGATCCTTGAGGTTGCCCTCTGCTCCTTGGGTGCCTGTTATCTGCTCCTTTGAGGTCTGTCGTGGCTGGAAAGGACCAATTTTTTGAAGGCCAGTTTCTGCTGAAACGTGGAGGCTGTACCTGCAGAAAATCTTTCACTGTTTGCATTGATTTCGCTTTTTCCTCCATTTTCTTTAGCACCTCCTCCACTTTAACACCAAACAATACATCTTTTTGAAGAAGTGCATCTAATAATTTAGCTTTGACATGATCTGGTAAGGTTTGCTCTGAGCCAAGCATGCCTACGTATAACAGACCCCGTAACAGCAGCTCTACACGAGGCCTCTAAAGCATCAAAACCACACAGCAAGGTATGTTTACCCACTTGCTCTGCACCATGCAACAAATCCTGCAACTCTTTTAAATCTGGTTGTTCTGGTTGTGTCATCTTGCTTTTCAGCTGAGATCAAAAACTGTTGATACTTTAACATATGGAACTGACAGTTTAATGCCCTCATGGTTAAAGTGGCAGAGGTGTACACCTTTTTCCCCCACCTTTCTAAAGCTCTGGAACCTCTCTCTGAAGGTAATGGATTTTTAGCAGTAGAGGCCTTAATTCCCTTGGGACCCTGTGAAATTGTTTCTGGGTCAGCAGTATGGCTTTTATATAGGAACTGGTGAGAATCAGGAACCTGGTAAGACCAGTCTGGTTTAACAGGAGCTGGAGGCAAAGAATCAGGATTAAGGCTGGCTTCTGTGTACACATCATCCAATATATCTAAAACAGGAGGGATAGCCAGAGGCCTATGCTGGGGGAGCAGAAGAAATTCCCTGAGCCTTTTCTTGGAATCCGAGTAATCTTGGCCTTCCCAGTGAAAGTGTTCCCTCAATGTATGCAGGGTTTCCCTAAAAGAGAAGTCCTCAGGGGGGGAGACAGAGGGAATAGACTCCTCTGCATCAGAGTCTTCTAATGGAGAATAGGCATAATCCTGGTCCTCCGATAGTTCTGAGGTAATAGAAGCTTGATCTGAGGAAGGGTAGTCTTCCTCTAATCTGGGCCTTTTGCCAGAGGGGGGCTGAGAACCAATGATGAGTAATCACATCCTCAGCCATTTTAAGCATCTGTTTTTTAGGCATGGTGCCTTGAGAGGGGGTCTGAGGAACCTGTTTTTTGGTTTTCATGGCTGCTTTAGATTTAGTGAAGGCTTTAATGGAGAAGGAGGAAGGCCTGAAGACCCCTTGAGAAATGGCAGGCCTGTCTAAATTCTGAGTTTCCCCGCCAGGAGTGGCGTCGGGATCTGTAGTAGGAATGGGGGCCGAGGAGCCTGCGACCTCAGGTACTGAAGACACCGGTAATGCATTGTCATCGGTACTCAGAGGCTGCGTAAGCGCCTCGCTGAGTACCGGAGAACCGGTAGTCGGCCTTAGCGTGGTTTCATTAAGTGGTGCGGACCTCATATGTCGGTCCTTATCTTTGCGTTTTTTGCTCAAAACTGGAGTCTGAGTATCCGACGACAATATAATTAATTTTTTTGCCAAAAAAGTGAAGGGCGAACTCCGCCCGACGCTTAATAGTGCGCTTATTGAATCTAGCACAAAAACGGCAGGCCGAGACATCGTGGTCTGGGCCTAAGCAAGGTATACAGAAAGAGTGGAAATCCTTATGCGGCATTTGCTTCCCACATGAAATGCAATTATTAACTTTGTCTGACATCGGTCTGAGGCAAGAAAAGTTTCCCCAATGGGGTACTTAGCTTTCAAGAAGACTTGGGCTGAAATACTTTCATAAATCTCAGGAGCTGGCCGACTGGCACTTGCGAACTGCTTCTGCTTCGGGCACCGTGCGGCAAGAAAGACTCAAGAAAATGGCGTCTGCTGCCTCTTTTATATCCCTGCCGCACTGACATCAGGGAAGAAGCGACGGCAACTGACGCCGGACCTAGACTTTGGAATTCGGCTGACCGAGGACCCACCTGACGGCAGGATAACCCATCTGTTATGACTGCAGCTATATGCACGATGAACTTCCCAAATGTGATGACTGCAACAGTGAAACACGAGGAAAATCATAACTTTACACCCAATCTAAGTGGGGGGCTTCACCCCCCACAACCACCCCCTAACTAAACACACCAACTCCAAGATTGCTCTACAGTACACAAAAGGCAAAATCCGGCGAGTGGCCAAGGGAAAATCTTTCCGTGCGTTAAATCGGCCCTTCACCTTTTTTGCTTCCGATATTACGAGTTTGATGTTTAGGTGTTCGGTCACCTGAACATTCGATCTCGTAATATAGACCCGATTTTCTAGGAGTGGCCTGGCTTCTAGGCCTTAGAGTATCCATCTGTCTGTGAGAAACAGTAGTCTGAAGACATCTATTTTTGTCTAGAATCGGTGGTGCGAAAGGCGTCCTTGGAAGCAGTTGCCTGCATCGCAGCTCTAGACCCAACCGAGGCAGAGACAACCAAAGGCTCAGAAGATTTAGATCTCTGCAGCATACCAGACTCTGAAAGGGTCTCAGTAGAGGCCTGCGTAGATAACGTATCGGGCATCAGGGGCTGCGAAAGCACCTCACTGAATTCGAGAACTGACTACCTGCTTCGAGATAGTGTCATCGGAAGGCTTAACCTTGTCTGGTCCGTCTCTATCTTTACCTTGTTTCGTAATGTCTATGGATTGCTGTCTGAAGGACGCCATTTCGGAATGAGAGGACGGAAGATGAAAATACCTGTCTACAATATGAACTCCATGACGAATGACTCTTGCGTTAGAGAGGGCACAGAACCAGCAACAGGGCATGTCGTGGTCTGGGCCTAAACAAGTGACATAGTATGAATGGAAGTCTCTATGTGGGATCTGCTTTCCACAGGCAAGAAAAACTTTTTCGGACATTGGTTAGTGCAAGATAAAAGGATCCCCCAACGGGATACTTGGCTTTAGATGTTTTTAGCTGTAATTCGATCTCTGGTAGTGACCGACCAGCACACTTGTGAACTGCTTCTGCTACAGACTCCACGGCAAGAAAGACTGATGTAATGGCGTTGGCTGCCTTGCATTATAGCACTGACGACCTGACATTAGTCAACAAGCAACAGCAGCAGACGCACAAAAACACTGACTCTGGTATTCAAGCCGACCGAGGGCTACCACAGCAGGATAACCCACAGGTGATAACTGTAACAAGTGAAACACGAAGAACATCCACCGGATAGAAAAGGCATCTGCCCTCCAAGCTAAGAGGGGGGAGGACTCCTACTGCAGAACAATGGAAACTGGTAGTTTTCCAGTGATGCAAAAAAAGGTCTACTTGTAGTGCTCCCCACTGAAGTCTTAATCTTTTGGAGACTTGTTTGTTCAGGTCCTATTTGTGAGGATCCTCCAAGGACCTGCTTAAGGAGTCTACCACTACATTCTCCTGTGAGAATGTATGCAGCTTGCCAGAGTCATGCCAATTTGTGTGGCTCTGTCTCATGCCTCCTGTGCTAGCCTGAAAAGTGGGCAAGATCTTGTACATCCCTGTTTGTTCAGATACCACATAATTGTGGTGCTCTCAGTGTACACCAGTACTAAGCCTGGTTTCCACAAATAAAGGAATATTTGCAGTGCTTGCAAAAGGGCTCACATTTTTTTCAGGTTGATGTGTTTTCAGGAAAGGGGAAGGCCACTTCCCCTGTACTCTGTAGGATCCTGTCCATGTACCCCATGCCCTGTCCCAGGCATGTGTGAAGAATTTGCTTGGGTGGGGCTAGGCTAAAAGGAATGCCCAAAATGAGCATGTTAACTTTTTCCCCCAGAGTATCTCCTTTTTGAGGCAAATGAAGAGAGGGATCAGGGTATTCAGAGGATGGGGGTGTTGAAACCAGAATGATTTTAGGTACCACTGACTTTTCCACACACACAGTCTAGCCATAAGCAGCACTGGAATGGCAGATGCCATGAAACCCAAAGGCCCTGAGCATCACCCTTGCTGTGCAGTGAGACATTAAGTAAAGATTACTGAAAAATGCAGCCAGTCTAAGAACATTTTCCTAAGGAAGGAAGGCAAGACTTGTGTGCGTCTATCCTGCAACCCAAAAAAAGCAACTGCTGACTGGGTGTGAGATGGGACTTTAAGTTGTTTGTGAACCCCAAGATGGACTGATAAACCATGAAACACACATGTTCAAGGAGGGAGTCTACGGAGAAAGCTTGAACGGCCAGGTCTTGCAGGCAAGGAAAAACCTGAATTCCCTTTGTGTGACTGAAGGCCATCACAGGAGTTAGGCACTTTATAAAAACTCTTTATGCCACAGAAAGAACAATTGGCAAAGCAGTAAATTGAAATTTTAACGAGACAGAGAAAAATGAAACATTTTCTTCAAGAGGGTCAAATGGGGATGTGCGGGGTATGAATCCTATAGGTCTACTAATAAGGAAGGCGTGGGGGTAGAATGAAAGGCAGAAGAGTGAGGAGAAAGCATTTTGAAAGTGGGTACCTTTAAAAAGGTGTTTAGAAGACCGATCCAGAATATGTTTCCACTGTCCTCCTTCCTCAGCACTACAAAGATTCTGGAACAGAACCCTTTTCCTATGGTGCCCTGATCTAGCAAGACCTGAATGAAAGGTTTGAGCAAAAAGAGCTAGTTTTGTGGAGATTGCAAGCCCTTTAGGAAGGGGATACTTTCCCATGAGATGGCATATCCTTCTTTGATGGCAATTACATACATGTGTTCTATCATTTCCCATAAAGGAAGGGACACAAAGTCTTTTTGGAAGAGGGGTGAAGGGATTGCAAAGGGAAATGGAAAAGTTGGGAGGGCAGCCGCAGGTTTTTGCCTCTGAAGGAAGGCCTTACCGAAGGCCCATATGGTTCGTCTGGAAGTCACTTTTTTAGTGTTTTTCTGAGAGAGGTCCCTCTTAAAGGAAGTAGACTTGGCTGTGTAGCTGCTAAAGTACCTAGGGACTGCATAAAGTAAAATGAGCTACAGTCCTTCAAAATCTTACCCTGCTCCTGAAAGGCTTTTAAGAGTTTTGCAGCTTCTGAGCCAAACAGGAGGTATTTGTCTAGGGGTAAATCTAGGATTTTAGATTTTAAGTCCTCAGGAATGGGTTGACTGTGCAACCATGCATAACATCTAATGGGTGAATCTGTGGCTGCAGCCCTGGAAAAGGCATCCACAGCATCACAACTTCATTTGAAGCTGTGTCTAGCAATTTTAGTAGCTTGAGACAGTACGGTCTGCATTTGCTGCTTAGAATCTGCAGAATGAGGATCTGACATTACCTTAATTCACAAACTGTAGGACAGATAGGAAGTATATAGTCATCTGCATCTGGTAAACAATCTGAATGCAAGAATCACAGAGATACAGACTCTCACCACACCTATTGATACTCCTATTATTGTCTATGGGAAGGGGTGTTAGCACTGGGGAGAAGTTCAAAAGGTTTATCCAAGGACATGGAGACAGCAGCAGGGTCAGCCACAGGTTTCTTTCGACATTTTAGTTCATCAGGCACCTTGTAGAATGTCTTGTCTTATGTGCCAATGGCCAAGAATCAAGAGCAGAGGATTTAGACTGAAAAGTGTCATGGTATGCACCTAGTACTGATGGGACTGGAGAAGAGTCTGGAGTACCCATTGTAAGGAAAACGGAGCATCTCATTTGAATATCCATGACTTCCTTTGACTGTCATTCAAAATGCCTCAACATGCTCAGAACACTTTCTCCAAAGGAGGCTTCCTCAACAGGGGAGTCAGGAGAGAGGGAGTCCACTTCAGAGAAAAGTTGTTTTGGGGAATGCATCTGTGAGGAATTATTCAGGGAATGATCTGAATCCAGATCTTGTTCCTCCTCAGAGGAAGAGGAATCAAGTGTCGCTCTGTGGTGTGGCCTGTGGTTGCTGGGACACAAAAGCAGAAGTTTTCAGCGCCATGACAGCTTTAAATAAGCCCTGGGAGAAGTCCTTTTCTTTGGAAGCTGCAGGGGTAGTCACATGTCTAGTTTTCAGTTTTTTAGGTGTGATGGATGCCTGAACGAGACTCAGATTCAGAACCTTAAATTTCAGACTACCTGGAACCTCTTCCCTAACTAGGATTTGAGGAATGCCATGTGGACCTTTAGAAATAACGTGTGGTTCATCCAAGTTGTCTACCACCTGCAAGGCCTCCGCAGCAATACCACCCTCCCACAGGGTCTCGGTAGCATGCAAAGTATAGTTGTGTACCTACCATAAATGTCGATGTTAAAGTGTATTCACTGTTGCAGTCATTACAATTGGGTTATCCTGCTGGCAGGCTACCCGCAGTCGGCCAGAGTTCCAAACTCTAGGTCCGGCGTCAGTTGCTGTCGCCTCTTTCCTGACATCAGTGCACCATGGGTATAAAAGATGCAGCAGATGCCATTTTCTTCAGTTTTTCTTGCCCCAGATGTCAGGTGCCCCTAAAATGGCAGGCTAAATTATGCCAATAAGCATGCACACACAAAAAACAACTTTTCCTTCATCTACAAGCAAATACACCCCATAGGTTGTATAGAATAGAGACCTACAGATAAGTCCCAGCAAAGGAAAAGGGGGATGGTGGGAGGGTAACCTGGACTGCAACAGTGAATACACTCAAACATCTACATTTATGGTAGGTACACAACTGCACTATGTTTATCTTGTTTCACTGTTGCAGTCATTACAATTGGGTTGAATCCCAAAGCTAAGGTTGGGAGGCTGATGCTAAATAGGATTAGGAGAGGCTATGAGTCCCTGCAGAACTGCAATGGCAAAGCCTGCCCTGGATTTAGAGTAGAGAGGTAAGTGATAGTGCTTTGTAAAAGTGTGCACTGAACTCCAAGTTGCAGCCTCTAAGATGTCTTTGGTTGGTACTCCACTGAGGAAGGCTGAAGTGGCTGCTGCTCTGGTTGAATGTGGCCTAATGCCCTTAGGCACTGATTTGCCATGCTGTGAATAGCAGAAACGAATGCAGTGGCCTATCCACTTTGAAATAGTCTGCTTTGAGATGGGCTTTCCTTGTGATCCTGCAGCATATGCCACTAGAAGTTGTTAAGTCTTTCTAAAAGCTTTGGTTTCGTCCAAGTAGAAGCATAGCTGCCTGTGAATATCCAAAGAATGCAGAACTCTCACCCTTATTCTGTTGGTTTGGATAAAAGGTAAGCAAATGAACTGTTTGCTCAAGGGCCACACTGGACACCATCTTAATCATAAATGTAGGGTTTGTCCTCCGAGAAATCCTGTCAGGATGGAAAATGATAAAAGGTTCCACAGCCATGAGTGCCTGTAACTCTGAGACTCGTCTAGCGGAGGTTATTGCTAGGAGCAGAGCTGTTTTCCAGGATAAGAATTTTATATCAGCTGCAGAGGCTAGTTCAAACGCAGGCAGTGCGAGTTTTTCCAAAACATAGTTGAGGTCCCACGCAGGTATTGGTGCTCTCCTTGGAGGTCTTATGTTTTTGGCCCCTCTGAGGTACTGCCTTAGTAATGGATGAGAAAAAATAGGCAGTTCTGTATTGTAATGAGCTGAAATGGCAGAGGCATGAATTTTAATTGATGAAAAGGAAAGGCCTTTAGCCAGCATCTCTGTTAAGTATTGAAAAATCTGAGGAATATTTGGAACAATCGTGTCAATAGCTTGTGCCTGGTTCCAAGCAAAGAATCTCTTCCATTTTTCTGCATAAGATTTTCTGGTGCTAGGCCTCCTAGCCTCCAAAACAACATCCATCACCGCTTTAGAGAGAGGTGTGTCTTGAATGGCTACATTATACGCCATGCTGGCAGGTTTAAGGTCCTGAGTTGGCTGTGCAGTATCTGACTGTCTTGTTGGGTCAATAAGTGAGGAACTTGAGGTAATGCCCAAGCGGGGCATTGAGACTAGCTCTTTAGGATTGGGTACCAGTGCTGGCAGGGCCAGTCTGGGGCAATAAGTATAATTTTTGGCTTCTCTTGTCTGACCTTGAGGAGTACTTTGGGGAGGAGAGGCAGAGGAGGAAAGGCATATACTGTTAGGTTTTTCCAGCTTAAAGATAGAGCACCCACTTTCCATGCTTGCTTGTGATAAGTCCTTGTGCAGAATCTCTGTAGTTGGCAACTGTGAGGGGAGGCAAATAGTCCTATGTCCGGGAATCCCCAGTTCCTTATGCTAAAGACTTGTGGATCCCACTTCCACTTGTGGGGATCCATTAGGTTTCTGCTTAGTCTGCAGAAGTATTTACCTTTCCTGGCAGAAATTGTGCTTGCAGATGTACTTGGCAAGACAATGCTGTGTCCCACAAGTTCATGGCTAGTCTGCAGAGGGGGTAGGAATGTGTGCCTCCCTGCTTGTTTATGTACCACATGACTGTAGTATTGTCCATCTATCAGTAGTTGTCTTGAATGAAGTAGATCCTTGAAGGCTGTCAGGGCATTTTGAACAGCTAGCATTCTCTTTTTGATTGATATGTAGATGCATTTGACTTGCGGACCATATGCCCTGAATACATCTTCCTGCCATATGGGCCCTCCAGGCATAATCCAATGCATCTGTTGTCGAAGTCTGCCTGGCTATGGGTAAGGTGACTGGCTTTCTCGTGTTGTGGTGACAGGCCTTTGTCCACCATCAAAACTCCTGTTGCAGGCAGGGAATGAGGGTAATTATTGTTTCCAGGCTGTGGCAATGTTGAGTCTAAACACTTTTTAGATACCATTGAAGTTTCCTCATATGCAGTCTTGCATATGGAATTAGCAGAATGCAGGATGCCATAAAGCCCAAAGCCTGCAGAATTTTTCTTGCAGACAACTGGGTCTTTGTTGCCAACATTTTGAAATAAGTAGTCAGTTGTCTGTTTGTCTGGAATAAGATAAGCCATCTGGGCAGTTGTATTTAAGCTTGCACCCAGGAATATTATCTCGAGAGGGTACGAGTTTTGATTTCTTTTCGTTTACTGTGTAAAAAAAATTACTAACAGGTCTAGGGTACAAACGCCAGATGCTTCAGTAGAATGTCCTTGTTCTCTGCTTGAATAAGGCAGTCGTCCAAGTAAGGATATATTTGTATTCCTCTGTCTGCAAAATGCAATTACTGGTGCCAGGCATTTTGTGAAGACCCTGGGCGCAGTAGATAAGCCAAAGGGCAGTGCAGAGAATTGGTAGTGCATTGAGCCAGCTATAAATCTGAGGTATCTTCTGCATGATTGTCTGATTGGGACATGCAGGTATGCCTCTTTTAGGTCTAAAGTCACAAGCCAAGCCTTCTTGCCCAGCATGGGCAGAAGCTGCTGCATTGTTAACATTTTGAATTTTGAAATATCCAGAAATGTGTTTAGGATAGACAGGTCCAGTATTGGTCTCCAGGCTTTGTCCTTTCTGGGCACCAAGAATAGTAGAGTAAAATCCTAGTCCCTGCTCTTGCTGTGGTACTTGCTGATTGGCCCTCATGTCCATGGGGGATGAAACTTGTTTTTGTGAGTCTGCCCATAGATTGCGTGGCAGGTCTAGCATACCATTTGGCCTTGGCAGGGTGTGAAAGTGGAACCTGTAGCCTTGTGATATGATATTTAAGACCCATTTGTCCTGGGTGATCATGTGCCAATTTTGTGAAAAAAGTGCTAGTTTTCCCCCAAGGGAGCTGCCAGAAGATAAGTGCTTGGTGCTGGCAGGGGAAGTCATTGAGACTTTTTCCTGTATGGTTGTGATTTTTCCTCTCCGCTTTTGGAGGTAGAAGCACCCCATTGTTTAGGCCTGTATGAGCCTTGGGGCTGAGATCTGCATCTGGGGTGTCTGTATCTGCCTCGTTGTGGCCTGACACTGGAAAGGACCCATTCTTTGTAGGCCAGTTCCTGCTAAATCTGGGAGGCTGTACCTGTAAGAAATCCATTTAGCTTTGTCCTCCATTTTCTTCAACACCTCTTCTGCTTTAACACCAACCAAGATATCATGCTGCAATGGAGCATCTAAAAGTTTTGCTTTAACATGATCAGGCAGATTCTGGTCTTTTAACCAAGCATGCAATAAATCCTGCATTTCTTTGTTTTCTGCACATTCTGAATTTGTCAACACTTTCTGTTTAAGCAGTGACATAAGATATTGCTGATATTTAAGCATATGAAACTGACAATTTAAAGCTCTTACAGTATGGTTGCCACCCGTCCCGCTGTCAGCGGGACACTCACGGTTTGAGTGCTCTCATCCCGCTTCAGCCACTGCGTGGGACTTTAAAAGTCCCGTTTTTTCCCCTTTGCGCTTGCATTTTAAAATTGCCGCGGAAAAGCCAAAAATACTTCCGTTTTTTCCACGGCAATGCGGCTACGTCACCACCCGGACCTGCAGTTAGAGGGATTCTCTGCTAGGTCCGGGTGGTAATGCAGCACAGTAATTGGCTGCAGCTATTTGTAGGGGGCGGGAACTTCTTGTGAAGAGCCCCATAAAGGTTGCAGCTGTAGAGCACTAAGCTCTATAGCAGCCCGGACAAAAGATCTGAATTTTTCGCCAGCAAGGGAGCCAGCCCAGCCAGCCAGCAAGGGAGCCAGCCCAGGCAACCAGCAAGGGAGCCAGCCCAGGCAACCAGCAAGGGAGCCAGCCCAGGCAACCAGCAAGGGAGTCAGCCCAGGCAACCAGCAAGGGAGTCAGCCCAGCCCAGCCAGCAAGGGAGCCAGCCCAGCCCAGCCAGCAAGGGAGCCAGCCCAGCCCAGCCAGCAAGGGAGCCAGCCCAGCCAGCAAGGGAGCCAGCCCAGCCAGCAAGGGAGCCAGCCAGCAAGGGAGCCAGCCCAGCCAGCAAGGGAGCCAGCCAGCCCAGCAATAACTGAGTGGTAAGTAGATAATTGCATTTTGTGGCTTTAGTTATTTAAAATGGGAATAGTGTGCTTTATTTAAGTTTTTAATGTTTAGAGGTAGATGGGGATGTAGTATGTAGTATTTAAATCTGTGCAGTGGTTATTTTGAGACTTTTGTACTAGTTTAAAATGGGAATATATTGTGGTTTAATTTTTTTAATGTTTAAAGGCAGATGGTGGGTGCAGTACGCAATATTGAAATCTGTAGTAGTTAAATATTTTTGTGTAGTAGTTTTTAAAGAGATAAAACCTGAATGTATATGTAATTGTTATTATGCTTGGGGGGGTATGATTTGGAAGCATTACTTTTAAAAGGCTGAACTGTGTATAGAAGTTGTTTGTTTCTGTTGGGGGGCAGTGAAATATAAACTTAGTGTGATGCATTTCTATTGTCGTAGCTTTTTCTGGGTATTGTCTGTATGCATATAGGAATTGTTTGAGCATAGTTTGTATTTTTTTGTATGGAAATATGCACTATAATGCTGTTTTCAGGAAGTTACGATATACTGTTTAGGTAACTTTTCCTGCAAGTCCATGTCTGTGGTACAAGTCTACCTTTTGAGGGGGAATGTTAACAGTTAATGTAATTCATTTATTATTCTAGTAGGTACACGTTGCCAATTTGCCAAAGCTGTTTCAAGATTGTTTTCATTTATACTTGTAAATGTGTGCATTTAATTTATTATGCATTTTTAATAAGGTTAAAATGTACTGTTTTGCTTGTAATGTGAATATGGGTGTGTTACTTTTACTTGGGCCTGTTTATTGCATTGCTGTGCTGGATTAATTGCTATGTTTTGAGGTAAAAGGAGCCCATGGAGTCTGCTGTACATTGTAGTTTGTTACTTCTCTTGCAAGAAGTATTTTTAAAAGTTAAAATGTTTGGACTTTTTTCCCCATTTATTTTTATTTTTTTGTGGATGGATGCTCTGAAGTTAATGCAATGTATTTCAGATTGTGCTAAACCATGTTACAGGGTAGTTTGCGTCTAAGTAGCAAAGTTTTTATTTTGTGTTTTAGTGATGTCTTCAACATACTTATTTACTGTTTTCATTATAATCAGATTATAATTCCTTTAAAGTTTATTGTTACAACCGATTAGTGTGTGTGCAGTAATAGTTCACTTCATTTAAATGGTTTGAGTTTTCAGTATGTTGTAATGTCACAATGTTGCATCCATAACTAATACTGCATCTCCTTTAACAACTCTGGTGATGTCGTGGTGGGGGTGTGGCCAGTGTCATGTTGGCCACACCCCTATCATGTTGACCACACCCCCATGTCCCACTTTGCCCTTGTTAAAAGGTGGCAACCCTGTCTTACAGCAAAGGTAGCATAAGTATAAATCTTTTTCCCCATCTATCCAGGGCCCTTGAATCCCTATCAGAGGGATTAGGGTTTTTGCAGTGGAAGCCTTGACCCCCCCCCCTTTGGGACCCTGAGAGATAGTTTCTGGGTCAGCAGCAGGGTTTTTATAAAGAAATTTGTGTGAATCAGGAAACCCTGTAGTATATGTCTGGCTTAACAGGAGCTGGTGGCAGAGAGTCAGGAGACAGACCAGACTCTGAAAATACATCTACAATGTCTAAAACAGGAGGAATAGCAAGGGGTTTCTTGGATTCTGAGTAATCTTGGCTCTCCCAGTTGAAATGCTCCCTCATAGTATGCAGCGTCTCCCCAAAAAAATAATCCTCAGGAGGAGAGGCTGAAGGGATAGATTATTCAGCATCAGAATCCTCATAGGGAGGAAGAGAATATTCCTGTTCAGAAGAGGAATCAGAGGAAATGGAAACCTGATCTGAAGATTCATATTCTATCTCTTGCCTAGGCCTCTTATCAGGAGGGGGATGGGTACCCCTGATCAAAAAAATTAGGTCTTCGGCCATTTTAAGCATTTTTTTAGGCGTGGAGGCCTGTCCAGGAGAATGCTGTACTTGTTTGTCTTTACAGCTGCTTTAGTCTTTGCCTTTGAAGTTGAAGCTGGTTTCACATACAACTGCGTAGGCCTGAAAACACCCTCAGAAGCCAATGCCTGCTCAGCGGCTCTGGACCCATCTGAAGGAATAGTTTCCGAGTGTCCAATACCTTGAATTTCCAGCGGCCTAGTCGGCTCCACGTGGGAGTCGGAAGCGGCTGTGGCTCTGACGTAGCGGGCATCAGGGGCTGCGAAAGCGCCTCACTGAGAAACTGCGACAGGCCTAGCAGAAGCCTAGTCTGCTTTGGACCTCGGATGCCTGTCCTTTTCTTTTTCTTTGCGCTTTTTATAATCTCCGGTAGTCGGCTGTTCCGACAGCATTATATAATTAAATCTTCTGTCAAAGTAATGAAATGCAAAATCATACAGAAGCTTAATAGTGCGTTGGTTAAATCTAGCACAAAACTGACAACTAGCAACGTCGTGGTCAGGGCTTAAGCAAGGAATACAGTAAGAATGAAAATCCTTATTAGGTATTTGCTTCCCACAAGAAATACAATACAATTATTAACTTTTTCTGACATCGGTCTGGAGCAAGAAAAAGGTTTCCCCAACAGGGTACTTAACTTTAATGAAGACTTCGGATCTGAAATTAGAATTTGAAAATCTCAGGAGTCTGCCGACCGGCACTTGCGAACTGCTTTTGCTTCGGGCACCGCGCGGCAAGAAAGACTGAAGAAAATGGCGTCGGCTGCATCTTTTATACCCCTGGCGCACTGACGTCAGGGTGGAAACGGCAACCGACGCCGTATCTAGACTTTGGAACTCGGGCCGACTGCGGGTAGCCTGCCAGCAGGATAACCCAATTGTAATGACAGCAACAGTGAAACACTATGAACATCTGAGACAGTATCAGACAGACCAATAAGGTTCAATAATCTCAGAGATGCAAGGCGGCAAGTCATCTCAGGGTTTTAAGTTTCTTCTTTGGTGGGAAGAATGACGTTGGATGCAGGGGATTCCACCATTCTGGCTTGGGCCAGATGTTTTGGACACAGCTTCTAAAATATGTTATGGGAGAAAAGCCTTGACCTATAGGTTTTAGGAACAAACTGACAGATGGAGCAGGATCTGTAGTCATGTTCCTGCCCTAAACAAGAAGGGCATTTGTGTGCAAGTCCTTGCACAGAATCTGCCTACCGCATTTGTAATTAACCCTTCGAGCTGATCTAAAGAAAAAAATGATCTACACAATAAAATAACTTGAGAAAAAAGAAGATTCCCCAATGGTGCACTTACCTGAAATGTGAAAAAGTGAAGCATCCGTACTAATTGCCCAATGAAGAACAGTTCGATGAATATATGACTTGCTTTTGGGATGGCAATGAGACAGTCTGGGGTACTCTTGCATATGTCAGCCTATACACCAAACACATACGAGCAGAGGTCACGAGTTGGATGTTCCACCTTGGGAAAGTAAAGCTTTTGTAACGCACCCCAGCCAGACAGACAAAAACCCACATATTAAGAATACTGCAGTGATTTCACATGACACCATTTGTTTTAACAAAGAGAAAAGGAGAGAGAAGACACCATCTGACAAACTAACATTGTTCAAACAGGTAGTTAGAGAACCAGAGAATAGTTGGCTTAGAAAGGCAGAGAGAGGACATTTGCATCAGAAGCTTCTCAAGTGACACTGTCAAAGTCTTCTGAAAGATCTAGAAAAGATCAATGTTACTTGGTCTCCAGCCTTATTAATGGTGTAGGAAAAATTAAGGAGAGCTGTAGTGGTGCTATGACCTGGTTGGAAATGTTGCATTAGGGTTGGATCATTTTGTAAGATGTCCTAAAGGAAGTGCATATGAATACACTTCCAGGATTTTAGAACGGGAGGGGGGACAGGATGTCAACTGGACTAAAGTTAAATCTTTAAGTGCTCTCTCATGAAAGAAGGAAGAATTTTTTTTTCCAAGTTGGGAGGGTGGCCTAATGGTTAAGGTGTTTGCTTTACAAACACAAGGTGCAGGGTTTGAGTCTCACAAGGGATAATTGGCTAGGCTTAAAATGGCTACGAAGAGCAGTTAGCTTAGTACTAACCTATGAACCAAAGGGAAAGGACATGGGGAGTCTTGAATAGATCTGTTGATGAGAATGAAGACTGGGTGTGACTAGTACTCAGAAGGGAGTTCAGCAGCAGTAGAACAGGGTTTTAATTTATTTAGTAGCAGTATAACATATGATATGGAGACTGGTTGGAGAGTAAAGACAGGAAGGTCAGGGCTATTTAAGTTTTTGCTGTTGACTAAATGGTTGGGGAGAGCTAGAGGTACGAGAGGCTATGATGTTGATGACTGTGTTAAATTTGGTAGCAGTTTCTGAAGGGGAGAAGTCCAGAGAGAAGTTTGGTAAGGAAGGAGAGCCAGGTTGAATTTTCTTAAATGAGCGCCAGAATTTCTCTGGCTTATTTTTGAGATTATCTTGTGAGTCTAATTTTTTTTTTTGTCTAGGTAAAGCTGCTTCTTTGTATAGAATTTTGTGTAGAAAGGTCTGAGTGGTTCTATCTTTGTACCATAGTAGCCATGCTTGGTCACATTTTCGTATGAGAATTATAGCTGAATGGTTCAGCCAGTCTGAATAGATTTTACTCCGATTTCTGGTAAAGGCAACAGTATTTCAAGTATTCATGAATAGACTGTTGAATTTAACTGCTCTAGGGATACAGTTTTGATTGGAGACCAGTTAAAGGATTTCAGTAAATCTGAGTTTCAGGATGAGTTGGACAGATTTCAGGTAACCAAATACTGATGTTTTTTTGGCCGAGTCATTCCCCTATCAGCAAATATAGGATGACTGTCACTAAGAGACTACAGATGTAGCCCTGAGAAAGCATACTTGCTGGGGTCAGACAAGTATCCAGTTGGACAGAATTTTTAGGATTCGATTTGTCGAGTAGGAGGAGAGATTAGCTGTTTGAACCAATACAAGTTAAGACAAGTAGTTGAGATATGTTAGCCGTCACAGATAAACAGTCAATGTTAGCATCTCCTAAGATAGCGGTTTCACCAGTAACGTGATTACCCAGCAAAGAATTTATTCAAGCAAACTAATATTACCAGGTATGTATAGGCAACTATACATAACTTATGTTTTACTAAAATCAAGACAGATAAGAAGCTTTGCATTTTGGAAGGTTGGCATGTTAGCATTGAGGGTGAGGAAAATTAGACAGTTAATATTTACAAAGGAAAGAAAAAAGCAGGTACTGGCCACCACGCTGATCAGCTTCAAAACTTTTATTTAAAACACAATTAAAAACACAGGAATGAGGGTTTTCGGGAACAAGCCCTTCAGATACAAACCTCAAATAAAACTGCAGTTTTTATATAGCTCTTCAGTTAACATTCAGTACCACACCCTCCTTTTCTTTAGTGCAGGTCTTAAAGATATAACCCCATTTAAACCTGGGGTTTTGTATGCTGCTAGCTCAATGATCCATTTAGTTTCATTCATCTCTGTCTCAATCAAATCACCCCCCCCCCTTTTGTTTTTATTTACACATTGTAGAATAAACTTAAGATTTTCATACTCAGAAATGTGCTGGAAAAGTTCATGATGTTCACATTTTAATCTTACATAGGACAAATGGTTCAAAATTCTGTTTTTCAGCATGCAGTTAGTTTTTCCTACATAGAATGAGCTGCAGTCCTGACAGACAGCCAGGTAAACTTTGTTCTACAATCTGCATACACATCAAAACAATAATGTTTTCCTGATACAGGGTGTACATAGGATTCTGCCTCCACAATGTACTCACATGCTTTGCAATTTCTGCACTGGTGTACCTGTACGTTGTGTAAAAATTGTTCCTACTTTTTTTTCCATCTTCCCTTCATGACATAATAAATCCTTCAGATTTTTCTTTCTTCTAAAGCCAACTGGTTTCTCTCCCACTACCTTGGCTACTTTTTAATCTGTCAGCAAAATTTTCCAGTTGTTTTATTACTTCACATATTCCCCCTATGTTATTACTATATGTTAACATTAGCCTCACATTATCAATCTGTGAGGCTCTAGAATGAACAGATTTTTCATCCTGTTGTCTATGGGAGAAAAGGCCTAGACCTATTTCTGTATTGTTTAACTCTATTTTCATTGCATCCCCTTCGACAGAGGTTACCTCTCCAACGTATCTACTTCTTGTTCAAAATGTGTATCCCGCGTACATATACATTAAATTATATCAACCTGCCCTCTTATACCATTGAACGTATACCTTGGATGCATGCTGTCATAAGATAGCATGCTATTCTTCCAACAGTTTTTTCTAAATAAGGTCATGTCCAAAACTCCATTCTCATCCCTCAGCAATTTTATATCCAAAAAGTCCAAAGCTCTGCTGGAATAATGCATAGTGAATCTAAGGAAAGTGGTTGTAGATTCTAAATATTCAACAAATTTTTGTAAATCTATGACCCCCCCCAATAACTAAAAAATGTCATCCACAAAACACACAAAATTAACTTGTCCTTCCATGGATGTTGTTCTCCATGTACAACTTAGTTCTTCCAGAAAGCAAACACTAAATTTGCATAAGTGTTGGCAAAGGGGGTGCCCAAGGCCACCCCCTGCTTCTGAAGATATGCATCTTGACACAAATTTTCTAACACTATTTTAAGCAGCTCACTTATCAGCCTAATGTTATCATGCTCAAAGTTGGCTGCTTGTGATGTGTTCTATGGCTGATATGCCATAGGTATTACTAATGACAATAAAGTTCTTTACATCTGGTGTAACCATAATATAGTTCTGTCCTTCATTCCGTATAATACACTCATGCGACAATGTTAAGAAGTGTCCTGTATCTGTTAGTATACTGGGATATTTTTCTAAAACCTTTTTCAATGTACATTCTATCCAAATAGATACATTCTCTGTGACCCAGACGACAAGTCTCAGTGGGGGGTCAACCAGATCTTTGTGCATCTTGGATAGCACCTTGAATATAGGCACCATTGGATGTTTTATCCATAAAAATGTGTGCAAGTCCTCTGACATTAGCCTCAATTGTTTTAATTCTGTAAACCTTTCCTTTACCTTGTCAGTTGTAAGATTAACCATTACAGGGGATATACAAATAAATGTGTTCATCCTTGTAGCAGTTGTAAGACTTATCAGATAGAAACTCATTCATTACTACTACAGCTCCCCCCTTATCCGTTGGTTTTATCATATCTGCAATGCATATGGTAATACAAACCTGCCACAGAACAAGGAGTTGAGATAGCCCAGCACTTTTATTCCATCTAACTCTACTGTTAACACTTTTTTGAGACTGTCTGAACCAGATATAAAGCATTACCTAGAAGATAAGGGCAATAGCAAGTATTTTAATCTGTTCATTTCACAGAGGCAAGCACTGAATTCATAAAACCAGCGGATAATGTGGGAGCTGTAGTAGTAATGAATAAGAGTTTCTAACAAAGACAAGTCTTACAAGTGCTACAGGATGAACACACTTATTTGTATATCCCCTATAATGGTTAATTATACAGCTGACCAGATAAAGCAAAGGTTTACAGAATTAAAACAATTGTGGCTAATGTCAGAGGACTTGCACACACTTTTATGGATAGAACATCCAATGGTGCCTATATTCAAGGCACTACCCAAGGACACACAAAGATCTGGTTGACCCCACCATTGAGACCTATCGTCTCAGGCAGGGGATGGGTCACAGAGAATGTATCTATTTGGATAGAATGTACATTGAAAAATGTTTTAGAAGTATTTCCCAGTATACTAAGGAATACAGGACAATTTTTAAGATTGTCACATGAGTATTATACAGAATGAAGGACAGAACTATATTACGGTTACACTAGATGTAAAGAACTTACTGTCATTAATACCCAAGGCAAATCAGCCATAGAACACACACCATCACAAGGAACCAACTTTCAGCTTGATAACATTGGGCTGATAAGTGAGCTGCTTAAAATAGTGTTAGGAAACATTTGTGTGTCAAGATGCATATTATCTTCAGAAGCAGGGGGTGGCAATGGGCACCCCTTGTGCTAACACTTATGTAAATTTAGTGTTCGCTTTCTGGGACAACGAAGTTATACATGGAGGACAACATCCATGGAAGGACAAGTTAATTTTCTATGTGCGTTTCGTGGATGACTTTTTTGTTATGGGGGGGGGGGGGGTCGTGGATTTACAAAAATGTGTTGAATATTTGGAATCTATCATCACTTTCCTTAGATTCACTATGCAGTGTTCCAGCAGAGATTTGGACTTTTTGGATGTAAAATTGCTGAGGGATGAGAATGGAGTTTTGGACAAGACCTTATTTAGAAAAAAACTGCTGGAAGAATAGCATGCTATCTTAGGACAGAAAGCATCCAAGGTATATGTTCAATGGTATAATAAAAAGGGCAGGTTGACAGAATTGCATGTAAAAATAGCCAAGGTAGTGGGAGAAAAAACAGTTTTGGCTTTAGAAGAAATACAAATATGAAGGACTGATTATGTCATGAAGGGAAGACAGAAAAAGTATGAACAATTTTATATAACATACAGGTACACGAAAGTGCAGAAATTGCAAAGCATGTGAGTATATTGTGGAGGCACCCTGTATCAGGAAAACAAAATTGTTCTGATTTGTATGCAGATTGTAGAAGAAAGAATGTTTACCTGGCTGTCAGGACCCATGTTGGAAAAACTAACTGCATGCTGAAAAACAGAATTTTGAACAATTTGTCCTCTAAGATTAAAACATGAACATAATGCACTTTTCCAGCACATTTTTAAGTATGAAAGGCATAAGTTTAGGTTTATGGTTATACAATGTGTAAATAAAAACAAAAGGGGAGGAGATTTGATTAATGAGAGAGAGTTGAAACTAAAAGGATTGTTGAGCTAGCAGCTTACAAAACCCCAGGTTTAAATGGGGTTATACCTTTAAGACCTGCACTAAAGAAAAGGAGGGCGTGATACTAAATGTTAACTGAAGAGCTATATAAAAACTGCAGTTTCATTTGAGTTTTGTATCTGAAGAATGGCTTGGTCACAAAAGTGCTCATTCCTGTGTGTTTGTGTTTAATAAAAAAAGTTTTGAAGCTGTTCAGCGTGGTGGCCAGTACCTGCTTTTTTCTTCTTTCCTTTGGAACCTTTGTGAGCAGGTAGCCGCCTTTGGTGGAGTATCTACAGTTCTTTTTGGTTTGACAGTTAATATTTACAATTGCAATGTCTCCCTCTTGTGTGTGCAGTCTCACAACAAAATTACATTGCAGCCAGGCGATAGAATTTCAGAATCTTTTATATGGGGCTTTAGCTATGTTTTGGTAATGACAGTAATATATCTGTCTAGTACAGAAGAAACTACACTTGCAGGTCTTGAATTTTGTTTAGAATACTACAAATGTTAATGCTTGCAAGAAGTTTTGTGGATATTGTACAGGAGTTAGGGCAGAGGAGGGTGGAATGGCTGAGGGCCCGGGTTCAAGATGAATGTCACAACAGCAGCAATTTTAGACGAGGACTGCAATTTTTATATATATATATATATATATATATATATATATATATATATATATATATATATATATATATATAAAGTTAATTTATTTCAGGTTACATCAAAGTGAACTGAATGGTTAGAAGTTTTGTATATGGCAATGTGAATAGAGTGGACATTAAATAAATTTGAGAAAATAGGTAAAAGGGAGGATCTAGCCAGAGTACAGTAGGGTGGCTGGTAGGGTGTGAATTAAGTGCATGAGTACCATGGTTGGTAGTAAGGTGACAAAATGAATAGCAGATATGTGAAGATGCATAAGTATAACATGGCACAAAATATGGAACAGTTATGGGGATATTATAGTTGAATGAAAAGGTGTTGAAAGGGGAGGAAAGTAAGGGGGGGGGGGACAAGTGTGGAATTGGTTTGCTAGATATTCCAGGCAGGGTACTCCCTTATTATGGGAATGGAGAAAGTTAAGATTTTGACAGAGTATAATCAGTTAGAAACATGTAGAATAAACCATGGTGAAGTAGGGTGGAACTATGAATTAGAGGAAAAAGTGGGTGATGTGTATAACAAAGGTTTGTGGGTATTACATTTTGGGTCAACATTCTGAAAGGAAGGGTAATACTGAAAGACATCAAGGAGGAAGACATGAACATTGTAAATAGGGAAAAGGAAAACAAAGTTTAGATTGTAATGTTATAACAAGAGTAAATTAAATGAGTAGCAACAGAGAATAATAAATGTGGAATTAGGTAACAAGACTAAGGTGTTTGGGAAAACTAATGGATAATGAGGTAGTGGCAAGGATTAGTTAGGACAGTTAAAAGCAAAGGATAGGAATGAAGTGAGGAGGTGTGTGCAGTACAAATTTAGGTAAGGAGAGGGTGAGTGGGAATTAGGGTTAGGGTAGGGGAGTGTAGTGAGCCCATGCACAGCAAGGGTAAATTAAATGGGTTGGAACCCTTCAAAGATGGAACTATTAGCCAAGAAAAGCAAATCAGTGCCAACAGAAGTAAGGGAAGGTTTAAGCAGCAGTGCAAGTGCTTTTGCTAATATAACGTGAATAACTCAATAGGACAGCAGAGCTAAGAAAGTTTTGAAAAGTTGCTCATGGTTCAGAAAGCCATACATTAAAAGCAGGACAAGCTGCTTATGGGTAAAAAAAAAGCTCTTTATAAAAAGATATAATGGCTTTAATATGTCTGAAGTACATAAACACAAGTGTCCTTTTCTTTTAGCAGTAGCACTGGCTGCAAGCTCAGTGGTACAGATGGTTTAAGCAGCTTACCCAGAGGCAGTCTATACAGTGACCACACCGAAAAATATTTTTTGCAGGCTGCAAATCCTCCTACTGAAAAAGAAAATTTTACGCAGAAGGACAAAAGCAGGAGGACATACAACTTTCAATACTAACTGGAAGAGGCAATTTTGAAAGCCTTCAGCTGCTTTGATCCTGTGTGTGTGTGTGTATATAGTTTTTTTTGTTGTACTTGGTTGAAAGCTTTGACACATCCAATAACTACTTCAGATCATGAACTGATAAAAACCAAGACAAAAATGCAGAGTAATGGAAGTAATAAATGAGACACTGGCACTTTCCCACCAACCTGTCAAAAACAGACTACTTTAAGGAATGTGTAGTACAAATATGAAAATTGGTGAAGACAGAAATTTCTTCAGAAGGAAATGCTAGTGAATGGGAAAAAATGAAAATCAAGTTTAAAAATAAAAGTAGAAAAGTAAAATATGGTTAAGCGGCAACAGGAATTTAGACAGGCTGACAAAGGTTGAAGTACTGCAGAATAAGGAAAATCTCATACAGAAAGAGGAGCACCACCTGCAGAGTGCTAAAAAGAAAACAGAGTATTTGGATAATATACACGAGTTTAAAAAGATTGCTTTTGAGCAACTACTTCTGATAACTCCAGAGCACAAAAATGTTTACGTTCAATGACTCAGGCAAGTAGAAAAGGGTTGTTGACAAACTTAGGGAGGCTACAGCACAACAACAACTTAGGGAGACGATGGCAAGAAAGAATAACCAGAGATCCTAAACAGATGATAGACACATTTTGGAAATTATTATGAAAATTTGTATAAAGCAGAGGAATATGGAAACAGAGCACAAAATGAAATATTTATGGAAGGCAATTATGGCAAGACTAAAGGAAAAGGAAGCTGAAGAAGTAATTTTTATGGTAGCAGAGATGAAATAAAAATGGTGATGTCTAATCAACCTGCAGGAAGATCTCCAGGAAAAAAGATATGTAATTACCATAACATTTCATCTGTGTTGCCCAATTTCATTCAATCAACAGCTGGGTTTAGATCCCTCTGATCTGACTCGGCCACTTCTTCCAGACTACAGAATACTTGCTCTCAAGCTCCTCCCTTTACCCATAATGACTTTGCCACCTAACGTACCTCAGGTCTAGTTTGCTGCCCATAGATTTATACAGCAACTGAAAAATAAGAAAAGAATGGAAACTGGAGCTCAAACAAAGAACAGAGATTCCTTCAATACCCTTCGATTTTTCCAGGGGCATAACAAGGAGGGGGTTTGGTGGGTGGGAAGTTGAGGAAGAATGAAAATGGACAACACAGATGGAACGTTTTGGCAAGTACACAACTTATTTTTACCTGATATTTTCATTCATTCCTCAACAGCTGGGACAGAATCCCCAGCTACCCAATTCCCAGGACGACTCCAAGGATGGATGTTCCACAGCACAACTGAGCCAAAGGCTGCACTTCCCCTACAGACCACAGCCAATTTGTAATGAGCAATAAAAGTAAGAAGATTCGCCCAAGTTGCAGCTGCGCAATCATTCAAGGCAGTTCTATACAAAAAAAAAAAAAAACTGAAGTCGCCACAGACCTCGTGGAATGGGCTCTTGGAGGCTGTGGTAAAGGCAAACCCACATTCTCAAAGTTAATACAAATCAGTCAACCATTTGACTAAAGTCACTTCAGAATCTGGCCAGATGTCAGACAGTTTTCCCCTGGTCAGGGAGTTTTGTCTTGTGCTGTGGCAACCCGCAAAACAGCGTGGAGGTTTTCATTGGTGATGCGTGATCTGTGCATGTTCTTGTTTAAATTAATTATTGAAAACATCTGTTCGCACTGACAGGTGCTCCCAAACATGGACATAACACAGGCAGCATGAAATCTTAGCTGTGGCATCAAGTCAGGGGGCAGTAGATGGTAAAAGTCCTCTATCTGAACATCCTGGAACTTTGCTCTCAGGCCACTATCGGTTTGAAGCTCTATTAACTTCATCTGAAGGTGATTGGGCACACTGTTGATGTCGGCTGTGAAAGGATTGGCAAAGATATCAAAGCCACAGTGCTGTGCTCTGAAGTCAGAGAAGCGCCGATCAAACTCATCAATTAACCGGCTCACTTTAGTAGCCAACCGAGCACAAGGAAAAGCAGTGGATAAGGACGCCAAGATACTCTAACAGGAAAGTGGGCAAGATTGTCCTGTTCTAGTTGGGACTTCCATAAGAGAAGTCTACGCTGGAATGCTGTGATGATATCAGACATCTTCGTGATGACTTGTTTGTATCCCTGCAGCCTCAGATTCAGTTGGGCGAGATGCTCTTAAATCACAAATCATAGCAAAATCACAAAGCCAGGTTGGATCTGACAGGTCAGGCAAGGGCTTTCCTTTACTTTGCATGAAAAGAGCGATTTGTTCCAGGAGCTCAAAAAATCTTTTGAGGACTTTGTTCCTGCTAAGCCTCCTTACTTGTGTGGTATGGCACATCTCCATGCTGTGCACCTACCTCCTGTAAAAACAGCTGGAACTGGCAATGATTCAGGCCACATGCTCGTATAAAATTTACTGTTTTTGTGACTGTGGTTATTATATTATCTATTTCAAGTACCTTACCACACACAGCTTCTTGATGGATAATGCAATGATAGGTAATCAGATGTGTGTGGCAGTCATTATTTAGCATTTTCTCCTTCATTAGTCCAACCAAACCTTTTTTTTTCCTCCACACATTGCAGGTGTGCCATCGGTAGTTAGCCCCACCAGCTTTTCCCAGAGTAATTTGTTATTTACGGACTTCTCCACAGTCTCAAAAATTTCCTTCCCTGTTGTCCCATGCATTGCGACTACACCCAAGAGTTCCTCAGTGACAGAGAGGTCCATCTTCATGGCTCATATAAAATGGACAACTGCGCTGTATCACTATTGTCTGTGCTTTCATCGACAGTTAATGAAAAAGCTAGATAACTGCGTGCCTCTTCAGCCAGCTGTGTTAGATTTCCTGCAAGCTCTCGAACTCTATCTGCAATGGTATTTCTTGACAAACTGACGTTTTGGAAACTCTGCATCTGGTCGGGGCACACCTGCTCACACACAACATGCATTGCTTCAAAAAGGCACCCTCTGAAAAACACCTGGAAGCTCAGGCAATTTCTTCAGCCACAATATAACTAGCTTTCACTGCTGCATCATTTTTTTCTGTAGCTTTAGTAAACATGTTCTGTTGCGATTGCAGTATGCCTGTTAATTCTTGGACAAGTTTATGTCTTTCATGAATGGTATATTTAGCATACTTAGCTCTATGTTTGGTTTCAAAATGCCTATGTATATTGTACTCCATTCACTGACACCACCTCATAACACAAAACACACACTGGTTTGTCTTCGTGAAGTATAAACATATATTCGCTTCCCCATCTTTCATTAAATTGTCTCCCTTCTGCATCAACTTTTCTCTTGGACATTTTGATTGCTAGATTCAAAGATGTTGGCCTTGGGTAGTGGTGCTCTGTGCAGGCACACAGGGATGACACTGACAGCCAGCTGACGATCACTCTCCTCGCCACCACATTAAAATTTAATGTTACTCACCATTCAGGCACACATGGATGATGCTGAAAGCCATCGGACGATCACTTTCCTCGACACCACATTAGAATCTAATGTTATGCACCATTCAAGCACACAGGGATAACGCTGACACAGCGTGCCTCCCGGCCAGCTCTCACCACAAGCCACATAAAAATGGTCAAGCGGGCCTTGTGTTTGCCACATGTGCTTTAGACACTGGTTTGCCTAGTTTTGAATTAGAAAAGGAAAAATGATCGTTAAGATTTTCTCAAATCTTTGTTTCTGCAAAGGAGCCTGTGGACATCCAAAAATATAACATGTATTCTCCTTTGTTTGAAAAGTTAGGAAAGATGACTGGGAGACTGATGATCAGATTATTAGATTCAGGCACCACCTCTGGTGAAAAGGACAGACTAGTCCAGAAAAACCCTATCCTTGTGAAAAATTAAATAAGGAGATTTAGAAGACAGTACTTGAAGTTCAGATATTTTTCTGGCAGAGAAGATAGCAACTAGAAAAACAAACTGTTTTCCAGATCAAAAACTTCAGAACAGCATTTGCTGATGGTTCAAAGGGGAGTTGAGTTAAGATCTTAACATTTAAATCCCAAAGAGGCGCAGGATCCTTTGAAGGTGGTCTGAGTAAGTAGGTTCCTCTGGGAAAGCTTCCTCCAAGCTTTGTAAAGCCTACAGTAGAATTATTTACTCCTATATGAAAGTTGGAAAAGGCTGCTAATTGTACTGATAGCTGAGGAGCTAGTACCTTCACTGAAAATTGATGCTAAAAAGTCAAGACCTTTTTAAACTGGTGCTAAAAAGTGGTATAAATTCTTTCTATGGGCCCAAAAAAAAAAAAATCTTTTCCATTTACTTTTGTAAATTTTTCTAGTGGAAGCTTTATGGGAAGACAACAGAATATGACAGATGGGATAGGAGATACTGAGCTTGCTAGCAATTACCAGAACTGGAGAAACCATGGGGTCAGTTTGAGATCCAATATGTCCAGATGAGTCATGCCTAGCAGGTGAAACAGAAGTCTGGAGTTGGATACAGAATTCAGGGCGGATGTACAAGATGAGGCCAAACAAAGGGAAACCAGATACGATGAAGCCAATAAGGGACAATGAGGATAACTGTGCTCTTCAATAGATATGCTTTCTGAGGAAATATGGGACAAAGAGGGGCAATGGGGAATAAATGTAAAGGAGACTGGAGGGCCAGTCATGAAATAGATCATCCCGCTGAGACTCCCCCCACTGGGGGGGGGGGGAATCAGGGTAAAGAACCTACTGCACTTAAGGGGAGATGCAAAAAGATCCCAGCATGGTTGGACCCATTGATGGAAAATCTCCACAAGCTTGATAATGGTGACACCAATTTTGAGGCATTAGTATAGACCTGCTTAATTTGTCTGCAATCATGTTGGACTTCCCATGGATGTGCATTGCTATCAGAAAGTGACTAGAGATTGTCCATTGCCATATTCTCCTAGCTTCTTGAGGAGGGGAGCAAGATCTGGTTCCCCCTTACTTACTGATGTACCAGATCACAAACACTGTCTATCCAAATCACGATAGTCCTGGTTGGATGAGTGTCTTGAAAGGACTGCAACACAAGGATGGCTTTCATTTCCAGGATATTAATATGCATGGTTTTGCCTCTTCAGGTGACCACGCACCTGGAACTATCCTTCCCAATTAATGCCCAATCCAACTTGAGAGGCATTGTGGACACGGTGACAGACCGAGGGAAAACAAAGGAATGGCCTTCATGTATTTGATTGCAGTGGATCCACCAAAGAATGTAATTCTTGCAAACTTGTGTTATCTTAATTGGTCTAAACATGTTGGAGACTAGGCCACTGTGTTACAGAGGTGTTCACTGGAGGATTTTCATACATATTCATATTTTCATACGGCCAGAGGTACTACAGCAATTGCCGCTGACATGAATCTCAAGGCTTAGAGCAGAGCATCAGACAGGCTGAAAGAGAAGAATTCTGAACACACTCTGACCTGGAACTGAACAGTTTGAATCAGAGACATGAGAGAAGCCAACTGACTGTATTGAAAAGAGCACTGATGAATTCCAAAGTTTGAGTTGGGTTGAGCTGAGATTTGTTCTAAATTGGATATCCCCAAAGGAGAGCACAGCTGGAGTAAATAGTCCCTTGCTTGAATTAGTTGATGTCTGGTTGGAGTTGTCAGAAGCTAGTCCTCCAGGTATGGAAAAGTACAGTTTTGTACCTACCATAAATGTAGATGTCCGATAGGTATGCATCTGCAGTCATCACATATGGGTTGTCCTGCCTCAGGCAGCCCTTCGGTTGGCCGGATTCCAAAGTCTGGGTCTGGCTTCGGCTGACTTCGCACTTTCCCCAACGTCAGAGCGTCTGGGGTATAAAAGTAACAGCCAACGCCATTTTCCCCAGTTTTTCTTGCCCCAGATGCCAGGTGCCCTCTAGGAAGGCTAAATTTGGATAAATGCAATAAAATTCCAAACATTTGTAAAAAAAAATATATATACACATGTATATACAAACAAATACACCATAATAGATTCCCCCAGCTAGCTAATAGAGGGGTAAGCACCCTAGGAATACCACAGAGGGGAAAGGAGGGAGGGTAAACCTGACTGCAGATGCATACCTATCGGACATCTACATTTATGGTAGGTACAAAACTGTACTATGTCCTTCAAGGATGCATCTGCAGTCATCACATATGGGTAGAATACCATAGCCAATCTGGGGGTGGAGGTACTAAGTAAAGGATGGTGTAGTTAAGATACCCTGCAGGACTGCCGTAGCAAAACCTGCTCTGGATCTGGAGTATAAAGGTAAATTGTAATGCTTGGCAAATGTATGCACGGAGCTCCATGTAGCAGCTTCTAAAATGTCCTTGGTAGCCACCCCTCTTAGGAAGGCTGTGGTGGTGGCTGTGGCTCTCGTGGAATGAGGTCTAATGTTAGCTGGCACAGTTTGTCCATGAAAGGAGTAACAAAAACGAATGCAATTTCCTATCCATTTTGAAATTGTCTGTTTGGAAATTACTTTTCCTTGTACCCCAGCAGCATATGCTACAAACAACTGGTCAGTCTTTCTGAAACTTTTAGTTCTGTCCAAGTAGTAGCGCAATTGTCTGTGTATGTCCAGGGTGTGCAGAAGTCTCTCCCCTTTATTTTGTGGTTGTGGGAAGAACGTAGGCAAGTGAATAGCTTGGTTCAAAGATACCCAGGATACCACTTTTGGCATAAATGTAGGATTTGTCCTCAAAAAATCTGTCCTGATGAAAGATAAGAAATGGCTGTACTGCCATTAAAGCTTGTAACTCAGATACTCTTCTTGCAGAGGTTATGTCCAGAAGGAAGGCAGTTTTCCAAGACAAAAACTGTAGATCTGACTATGCTGCTGGTTCAAAGGGAGGAAGTGTTAGTTTTTCCAACACGAAATTAAGGTCCCAAGTAGGTACAGGTGGTTTCCTTGGAGGATTAATGTTTTTGATTCCTCTTAGAAACTGTCTTGGGAGAGGATGAGAGAAGACAGGTGGATTAATATTGTATTCTGCTGAGATTGCTGAGGCATGTATCTTAATGGAAGAGTAAGACAGGCCATTGTGGAACAATTCTGCCAAATATTCCAGTATATGTGCCATGTTCATCACTGTCACATCTAGGCCCTTCGTTGTGTTCCAGGTGTGAAATCTTTTCCATTTTGCTGAATATGCCTTCCTTGTGGAAGGCCGGCGAGCTTCCATAATAATATCCTTCACTCTCTGAGATAGGTTATCCTGAGGAGGAGTCATGGTATTCACCAGGCAGTTAGCTGCAAGGTTTTCAAGTTGGAGTGCAGAGTCCTGAAATTGTGCTGCATCAGTAGGAGTGGCTATAGGGGGAGAGGCCATGGTTTCGTCTGTGACATGCTCTTTAACAGTGGGTACCAGTGTTGTCTTGGCCAGTTTGGAGCTATCAGAATCACTCTGGGCTGCTCTGTCCTGATCTTCAGCAGTACCTTGGTCATTAATGGGAGAGGTGGGAAAGCATACACTGTTAGAGCTTCCTAGCTGAAAGACTGAGCGTCCACTTTCCATGCTTGTGGGTGGTATGTCCTTGAGCAGAATTTCCTCAGTTGATGATTGTGGGGGGAGGCGAACAGATCTATTTCCGGCCTTCCCCATGATTGTGTGATGAGTAAAAAGATGTCTGGGTGCAGCATCCATTCGTGTGTATCCATGGTAGTTCTGCTTAAGCTGTCTGCCAGTATATTGTCTTTCCCTGGCACGAACTGGGACTGTAGCTGTATGTTGAGTTTCAAAGCAAGTTCCCATAGATTCATTGTCAGTCTGCAAAGAGGGTAGGAATGGGTGCCTCCTTGCTTGTTTATGTACCACATAACTGTGGTGTTGTCTGTCCTTATGAGCAGGTGGCCTTGCTGAAGGAAAGGTTTGAAGGCCTCGATTGCGTGCATCACTGCCAGCATTTCCTTTTGGTTTATGTGCACGCGCAGCTGTCTGTGACCATAGCCCTTGGATACATCTGCCCTCCCATGTGTGCTCCCCAACCTTGGTCTGAAGCGTCCGTGGTGATGGTTTGGTTGGCTCTTGGCTTGCTGAAGGGCAACCTGCTGTTCGACTGGCAGACTTGAGCCCACCACAGAAATTCCTTTTGAAGGCAAGGAATGAGTGGGATCAGAGTTTCTAAGCTGTGACTGTGCTGTGTCCATAAACTTCTTAGGTACCATTGTAATTTTCTCATATGCAGTCTTGCTTGCGGAATCAGAAGAATGCAAGACGCCATGCAACCCAGGGCCTGCAGGATTTTCCTTGCAGTCAGCCGAGTTTGTCTTGCCAGATTCTTGAAGTAATCTGGTAGCTGTTTTTGTTTTTCTTGTGAGAAAGGCCATTTGGGTGGTTGTGTCTAGATCCGCATCCAGAAAAGTTATTCTTTGGGATGGAACCAGTCTTGATTTGTGGATGTTGACTGTATATCCCAAGGCCTGTAGCAGGTGGATGGCATAGTCCAAGTCCTTTAACAAAGTTTGCTTGCTGTCTGCTTGTATAAGGCAGTCGTCCAGATATGGGTAGATTTGAATCCCCTGAAGTCTGCAGTGTGCAATTACTGATGCCAGGCATTTTGTGAATACTCTGGGCGCAGTAGATAAGCCAAAGGGTAATGCTGAGAATTGATAATGCTCTGACCCTGCAAGAAATCTGAGGTGTCTTCTGCAGCTTTGTCGAATAGGGACATGCAGGTATGCCTCCTTGAGGTCTAGAGTCGCCAGCCAAGACCCCTTGCCCAGCATGGGAAGGAGTTGCTGTAGAGTCAGCATTTTGAATTTTGGCACAATGAGGTAAGTATTCAGTGCGGACAAGTCGAGAATAGGCCTCCATTGATTTTCTTTTCTTGGAACAAGGAATAATCTGGAGTAAAATCCTTGGCCTTGTTCTGAAAGAGGTACCTTTTCTATGGCTTTCATTTGCATTAAGTTGGTAATTTGCTTCAAAGCCTCTGCCCTCTGATTTGGTGGCAGGTCTGGCATGCCTTCTCTTTTTGGCAATGAGTGGAAATGGAACCTGTATCCTTTGTCTATTATTTGCAGTGTCCATGTGTCCCTTGTAATGCTGTGCCAATTTTTTGAGAATAAAGAAAGCTTTCCGCCCAGAGGTGCTTCTAATTGAGCCCTGGTCGGTGGAGTCAAAATAAAGTCATTGAGTCTGTCCTGGTGTAGCAGTTGTAGTTCCTGCACTACCTCTCTGGTTGGGAGGCTGCCACGGACAGCCTCTGTAGGAGCCTCTAGCTTGCCCTCTACCTCTGGCACACCTATTTCTGCCTCTCTGAGATCTGTCTGAGTCTGGAAAGGACCAATTCTTAGTAGGCCAATTTCTGCTGAATCTCGTTGGTTGGACTTGCAGAAAGTCTTTGACTGTTTGCACAGATTTTGCCTTTTCTTCAAATTTCTTTAAAACCTCTTGAGCTGTGGAACCAAATAATTTTTGCTTTTCCATAGGAGCATCCAAAAGCTTAGCTTTAACATGGTCTGGCAGAGATTGTTCCTTCAGCCAGGCATGCCTACGTATAACTGTACCTGTCATAGCTGAGCTACATGAAGCTTCCAATGCATCAAAACCACACTGCAAGAAATGGTTACTGACCTGCTGGGAGTTATGTACCAGATCCTGAAGGGATTTGCGATCAAGGGGTTCAGAAGAGGACAGTTTCTTATGCAATTCATCTAACAAATACTCTTGGTACTGTATCATATGAAATTGACAATTTAATGCCCTCATGGAAAGAGTTGCAGAAGTATACACTTTCTTACCCCATCTCTCTAATGCTCTGGACTCCCTTTCAGAGGGTAGAGGATTTTTAGCAGTGGCAGCTGCAACCCCTTTTGGGCCCTGGAAAATAGTTTCTGGATCAGCAGAGTGGGCCTTCCTTATACAGGTGTAGGTGTGAGTCCGGGACCCTGTAGTACTCATCAGGTTTGGCAGGAGCCGGAGGGAGAGAGTCAGGGGCAGTACTAGCATCAGAGTACACATCATCAATGACATTCATAACAGGAGGTATAGCTAAAGGCCTATGCTGAGGTAAATGTAAAAAAGTCCTTAATCTTTTTCTGGAATCAGAGAATTCCTGACCCTGCCATTGAAAATGTTCTCTCATAGATTGTAATGTCTCTCCAAAGGAAAACTCTTCAGGAGGGGAGGCCGAGGGAATAGATTCTTCAGCATCAGAATCCTCGTAGGCCGAATAAGCCTCCTCCTGGTGGTCTGACAGAGCAGAGCCATCAGTGGACTCATCTGAGGACTGGGGGTCAGAGGGCTCAACCCTGGGCCTTTTGTCTGGAGGTGGTTGAGAGCCCCTGTCCGGATGAGGTTGGGAAAGTACAGTTTTGTACCTACCATAAATTTAGATGTCCGAGAGGTATGCATCTGCAGTCCTAACATATGGGTTGTCCTGCCTCAGGCAGCCCTTCGGTCGGCCAGATTCCAAAGTCTGGGTCTGGCCTCGGCTGATGTCGCACTTCACCCGACGTCATAGCTGCTGTGAATTGGGTATAAAGGCATCAGCCAACGCCATTTTCCTCAGTGTTTCTTGCCCCAGATGCCAGGTGCCCTCGAGGAAGGCTAAATTTGGATAAATGCAAATGATTCCAAACAGTAGAGAGCAAACAAAAATAAAGTACAGTTTTGTACCTACCATAAATGTAGATGTCCGATAGGAATGCATCTGCAGTCCTTACAAATGGGTTGTCCTGTCGTCAGGCAGCCCTTCGGTCGGCCGGATTCCAAAGTCTGGGTCTGGCCTCGGCTGGTGTCGCACTTCACCCGACGTCATAGCTGCAGTTATTCGGGTATAAAGGCATCAGCCGACGCCATTTTCCTCAGTGTTTCTTGCCCCAGGTGCCCTCTTGGAAGGCTAAATTTGGATAAATGCCAATGATTCCAAATAGTAGAGAGCAAACACAAAAAATAAGCATGTATGTACATATATACAAACAAATACACCATAATAGATCCCCCCCAAGCTAGCTGAAGGCTGGCAAATACCCTAGGAGTACCTCAGAGGGGAAGGTGGGTGGGTAATCCTGACTGCAGATGCATTCCTATCTTACATCTACATTTATGGTAGGTACAAAACTGTACTATGTCCTTCAAGGATGCATCTGCAGTCCTTACAAATGGGTAGAATACCATAGCTAAACAAGGGGAGGAGGAAAGAGTAGAGATTATGGTGTAGCTAGGATCCCTTGCAAAACAGCAGTGGCAAAACCTGCTCGGGATCTAGAGTATAAAGGTAAATTGTAATGCTTGGCAAATGTATGCACGGAGGTCCAAATAGCAGCCTCTATAATGTCCTTGGTAGCCACTCCTCGTAAGAAAGCTGTGGTAGTGGCTGTAGCCCTTGTGGAGTGAGGCCTGATGTTCTCTGGAGTTTTCTTTCCATGGTAGGAGTAACAAAATCTAATGCAATTTCCTATCCATTTGGAGATTGTCTGTTTTGAAATTAGTTTTCCTTCCTTTCCTGTGGCATATGCTACCAGAAGCTGGTCAGCTTTCCTATTGGACTTAGTCCTGTCCAGGTAGTAGCGTAACTGTCTGTGTACATCCAAGGTATGCAAAAGTCTTTCTCCCCTGTTCTGTGGGTTTGGGAAGAATGTAGGTAGGTGGATAGCCTGATTTAATGACACTCTGGATACCACCTTAGGCATAAATGTAGAATTTGTTCTCATGGACACTATCTTGATGGAAGATCAGGAAGGGTTGCACTGCCATTAATGCCTGTAGTTCAGAGACCCTTCTTGCTGAAGTTATTGCCAGCAGGAAAGCAGTCTTCCAGGATAAGTATTGTAATTCTGCTGTTGCTGCTGGCTCGAAAGGAGGAAGTGTCAATTTTTCTAGCACAAAGTTCAAGTCCCATGCTGGCAATGGTGGTTTCCTGGGAGGTTTAACATTTTTAATTCCTCTCAGAAACTGTCTGAGCAGGGGATGAGAGAAGACAGGAGGATCCAAGCTGTATTGTGCTGAAATAGCTGATGCATGTATCTTGATGGAAGAATAGGACAGGCCTGTGTGGAAGAGCTCTGCCAAGTACTCCAGGATGTTGGCCATGTTTACCAGAGTCGCATCTTCTCCCTTAGCAGTACTCCAAATGAGATATCTTATCCATTTTGCTGCATAATTCTTTCTTGAAGGTCTGCGAGCCTCCAGGATTATGTCTTTAACCCTTTTGGATAAATTTGGGTTAATTGCTGTTATGTAATGTTCCAGGCAGTTAGCTGCAGAGTTTTCAGGTTTGGATGCAGGAGGTTGTAGTTGTTCTGTGTCAACAGTAATGGGATCAGGGGTAGTGTCCATATTTGTTCCAGAGACATGCTCCTCAGCAATGGGTACCAATGTTGTCTTGGCCAGTCTGGAGCTATCAGGATGATCCTTGGACGGTCCTCTGATCTTCAGAAGCACCTTGTGCATCAAAGGAAGTGGTGGAAATGCGTATGCTGTCAGGTTTTTCCAACTGAAAGATAGGGAGTCCACCTTCCAAGCAAGTGGGTGGTACGTCCTTGTGCAGAATTTCTTTAGCTGGTGATTTAATGGGGATGCAAACAAGTCTATTTGTGGTAATCCCCATTTCCTTGTGATGGCTTTGAAGATGTCCGGATGAAGCATCCATTCGTGGGCATCTGTGGTTGTTCTGCTTAATATGTCTGCTAGAATGTTTTCTTTTGCCGGTACAAAAATTGCTTGTTAACTGAATGTTGTAGCTCAGGGCCACATCCCATAGGTCCAGTGCCAGCCGGCATAGAGGATATGAATGGGTGCCTCCCTGTTTGTTGATGTACCACATAACTGTGGTGTTGTCTGCCCTTATCATCAACTGACCTTCTTGGAGAAATGGTCTGAATGACTGGATTGCCAATTTTACTGCCAGCATTTCCTTTAGATTTATGTGTAGGCGCAGCTGGTCTTGAGTCCATAAGCCTTGTATGCACTTGCCCAGCATGTGTGCCCGCCAACCGAGGTCTGAGGCATCTGTCGTGATGGTTTGGCTTGGTTGGCTGTTGCAGAAGGGCAATCCTGTGTTTGATTGACAGGCCTGAGCCCACCATAGGAACTCTTGTTTCAGGCATGGGATTATTGGGATTTTGGTTTCTAGGCTGTGCTTGTGTTGGGACCACAAATTCCTTAGGTACCACTGTAGCTTTCTCATATGCAGTCTGGCATGAGGGACCAGAATTATGCAGGATGCCATGAAGCCTAGAGCTTGCAGTACTTTTCTTGCAATTAGGTGGTTCTGCTTTGTTAATGCCAAGAAGTAGAGAGGTAGTTGCTCTTTCTTTTCTGCAGTTAGGAATGCCATTTGTTTTGATGTGTCCAGCTCTGCACCCAGAAAGGTTATTCTTTGGGATGGAATCAGCCTTGACTTTTTATATTGACTGTATATCCCAAGGCTTGCAGCAGGTAAATGACTCTTTGTAAGTCTTCTGCTAGCTTGCTTTTGTTGTCCGCTTGTATCAGGCAGTCGTCCAGGTAGGGATAAATTTGGATTCCCTGAAGTCTGCAATGAGCAATTACTGATGCCAGGCATTTCGTGAACACTCTGGGTGCAGTAGATAAGCCAAAGGGCAATGCTGAAAATTGATAATGCTCTGATCCTGCAAGAAATCTGAGGTATCTTCTGCAAATTGGTCTTATGGGGACGTGCAGGTATGCCTCCTTGAGATCTAGAGTTACCAGCCAAGACTCCTTGCCCAGCATGGGAAGAAGCTGCTGTAGGGTCAGCATTTTGAATTTTGGAACAATTAGGAAGGTGTTTAAAGCGGAAAGGTCTAGAATGGGTCTCCATTTGTTTTCTTTTCTTGGTACCAGGAAGAGTCTGGAGTAAAATCCCTTTCCTTGCTCCATAGATGGTACCTTTTCCACAGCTCTCATTCTTAATAGCTGAGATATTTGTTTTAGAGCTTCTGCCCTTTGAGTAGGTGGTAGGTTTGGCATTCCTCTCTTCCCTGGTAGAGTATGGAAATGGAACCTGTAACCTTGGTCTATAGTTTGCAAAATCCATTTTTCCCTTGTGATGCAATGCCAGTTTTTTGAAAATAAGGTTAGTTTTCCGCCTAAGGGTGCTTCTAGTTGTTCCCTGGTAGGCGGTGCCACTGTCAAGTCACTGTGATTGAGTTGTTGTAGTGGTGGTGGCTGCGTCCGTGCCTCGCTGGTTGTTACCTTGCCATTGGCGTCCCCTGTAGGCACCCCTGGATTGGTTTCTGCCTCGAACGCCTATTCCTGCCTCTCTGAGCCTTAGAGGAGTCCGGAAAGGACCAATTCTTGGAGGGTCAGTTCCTGCTAAACCTTGGAGGCTGAACCTGTAAGAAATCTTTCACCGTTTGTACAGATTTCGCCTTCTCTTCCATCTTTTTTAGTACCTGCTGAGCAGGGGAACCAAATTGACCTTGTCCATGGGTGCATCCAAAAGCTTTGATTTGACATGGTCTGGTAATGCCTGTTCTTTCAACCATGCATGTCTCCTGATGACTGTGCCAGTCATGGCTGATCTAAAGGAAGCCTCCAGTGCATCATAGCCACATTTTAAAGAATGGTTACTAACCTGCTGTATGTTATGTACCATTTCTTGAACATATTTTTTATCTAAAGATTCTTCAGAGGAAAGCTTTTTAGTTAACTGGTCAAGCATAAACTCTTGATATTGAATCATATGAAATTGGCAGTTCAAAGCCCTAGCTGACAAGGTAGCAGAAGTGTAAACTTTTTTTACCCCATCTCTCCAAGGACCTGGATTCCCTTTCAGAGGGGAGGGGGTTTTTAGTAGAAGTAGCAGCTACAGCTTTAGGGCCCTGGGCGATAGTCTCTGGATCTGCAAAAGGAGCCTTGTATAAATGGTGATGAGTGTCCGGGACCCTGTAGAACCTATCGGGCTTAGCAGGAGCCGGAGGTAATGAATCAGGAGCAGTGCAGGCATCATTAAAAGCATCATCTACAACAGAAAGAACTGGAGGGATAGCTAAAGGCCTATGTTGTGGCAAATGTAGAAAGGTTCTAAGCCTTTTTCTGGAGTCTGAAAAATCTTGGCCCTGCCACTGAAATTGTTCCCTCATAGCATGCAAGGTTTCCCCAAAGGAAAATTCCTCAGGTGGAGTGGCTGAAGGAATGGACTCTTCAGCATCAGAGTCTTCGTAAGGAGAATAAGAAGCCTCAGGAAGGTCTGTATGTTCTGATTCATCAGAGGAACCATCAGTGGATACTGGTTCAGGGGGCTCTGCTCTAGGTCTCTTTTCTGGAGGTGGGAGAGAGGACCTGTCTGGATGAGGCTGGGATCCACGAATTAAAGAAATTAAATCCTCAGCCAAAGAAAGCATATGCGAGCTAGTGCTGAGCCTGTGTGAGGGGGGTTTGGCAGGCACAGTTTTTGAAGCTTTGGCTGCTTTAGCCCTGGCAAAGGCCTTAATAGACATGGCTGCAGGAGGCCTAGCAGCTCCACGTGCAGGGGTTGAAATATCCAGGGGAATTGTGTCTGATAATTCCTGAGAAACCACAACAGAAGGCTGGATTTCAGAAACTGATTCTACCAGGTTAGAAGAGGCCTCGGTAGAAGGCATGGTTTCGGCTGGAGAAAGAACCGCTTGCTCGGTTTCGGCCGAAACAGAGACACTCGCGGTTTGCTTAATCGCGGTTTCGGCCGAGACCGCGGACCGCGAGTGTCGGTCCTTTTCTTTTCGTTTTTTGGAAATTTGCGTTGTCGGAGGATCCGACGGCATAATGTAGGCAAAATAAGAGCCGAAAATTTGTTCAGCAAACTCCGACCGGCGTCTAAGCGTCCGTCGGTTAAAAGAAGCGCAGGCTAGACAAGCTGCTACGTCGTGGTCTGGGCCTAAACAATGTATACAGTAGGAGTGGAAATCTTTATGAGGTATTTGTTCCCCACAAGAACAACAGTTATTCACTTTCTCTGACATCGGCTGAGGCAAGAAAGAGTCCCCAACGGGGTACTTAGCTTTTTAGAAGTCTTGGTAGTATTCGGTAGTAGTAATCTCTGGATCTGACCGACCGGCACTTGCGAACAGCTTCTGCTTCGGGCGCCATGCGGCAAGAAAGACTGAGGAAAATGGCGTCGGCTGATGCCTTTATACCCGAATAACTGCAGCTATGACGTCGGGTGAAGTGCGACACCAGCCGAGGCCAGACCCAGACTTTGGAATCCAGCCGACCGAAGGGCTGCCTGACGACAGGACAACCCATTTGTAAGGACTGCAGATGCATCCTTGAAGGACATCCTGAATATACAAACAAATACACCATAATAGATTCCCCCAGCTAGCTACAAGATGGGCAAATACCCTAGGAGTACCACAGAGGGGAAGGAGGGTACGTAATCCTGACTGCAGATGCATACCTCTCGGACATCTACATTTATGGTAGGTACAAAACTGTACTATGTCCTTCAAGGATGCATCTGCAGTCCTAACATATGGGTAGAATACCATAGCCAAACTGGGGGAGGAGGTACTAAGAAGATTATGTTAAGATCCCTTGCAAAACAGCAGTTGCAAAACCTGCTCAGGATCTGGAGTATAAAGGTAGATTATAATGCTTGGCAAATGTATGCATGGAGCTCCAAGTAGCAGCCTCTAGAATGTCTTTGGTAGCCACTCCTCGTAAGAAAGCTGTAGTAGTGGCTGTAGCTCTTGTGGAGTGAGGTCTGATGTTTTCTGGAGTTGTCTGTCCATGAAAAGAGTAACAAAATCTAATGCAATTTCCTATCCATTTTGAGATTGTCTGTTTTGAAATTGCTTTTCCTTCCATTCCTGTTGCATATGCTACCAGAAGCTGGTCAGTTTTTCTATTGTTCTTGATTCTGTCCAGATAGTAGCGTAATTGCCTGTGCACATCCAAGGTATGTAGTAGTCTTTCCCCCCTGTTCTGTGGGTTGGGGAAGAATGTAGGTAGGTGGATTGCTTGGTTCAATGATACCCTGGAGACCACCTTTGGCATAAAAGTAGGGTTAGTTCTCAAGGACACTCTATCCTGATAGAAGATAAGGAAGGGCTGTACTGCCATTAATGCCTGTAATTCAGAAACCCTTCTTGCTGAAGTGATTGCAAGCAGGAAAGCAGTTTTCCAAGATAAGAACTGTAGTTCTGCTGTTGCTGATGGCTCGAAAAGGGGAAGTGTTAACTTTTCCAGCACAAAGTTGAGGTCCCATGTAGGCAAAGGTGGCTTCCTTGGAGGCTTTACATTTTTAATTCCTCTCAGAAACTGCCTGAGTAGAGGATGAGAGAAGACTGGAGGATTCATGTTGTATTCTGCTGAAATTGCTGATGCATGAATCTTAATGGAGGAGTAAGACAGGCCATTGTGGAAAAGGTCTGCTAAGTATTCCAGGATGTTAGCTATGTTTGCTAAGGATACACTTTCTCCTTTTGCTGCACTCCAAATGAGGTATCTTTTCCATTTCACTGAGTAAGTCTTCCTTGTGGAGGGTCTGCGAGCCTCCAGTATAATGTCCTTAACCCTCTGGGATAAATCTGGGTTATTTTGTTTTATGTAATATTCCAGGCAGCTAGCTGTAGTGTTTTCAGGTTTGGATGTAGGATCTTGAAGTTGTTCTGTGTTAGCAGTAAAGGAACTAGAGGTAGAGGCCATGCGTGTGTCCGAGACATACTCCTCAGTAGCGGGTACCAATGCTGCCTCGGCCAGTCTGGAGCCATCAGGATGATCCTTGGGCGATCTTCTTTGATCTTCAGTAGCACTTTGTGCATCAAAGGAAGAGGTGGGAATGCGTATGCTGTCAGGTTTTCCCAACTGAAGGAGAGGGAGTCCACCTTCCAAGCAAGTGGGCGGGATGTCCTTGTGCAGAATTTCCTCAATTGGTGGTTGTGTGGGGATGCGAACAGGTCTATTTCTGGTAGTCCCCATTTCTTTGTAATGGATTTGAAGATGTCTGGATGCAGCATCCATTCGTGGGCATCCGTGGTAGTTCTGCTCAAGGTGTCTGCTAGTATATTTTCTTTTCCTGGCACAAATATGGCTTGGAGCTGAATGTTGAGGTTCAGAGCTACATTCCACAGGTCCACTGCCATCCGGCATAGAGGATATGAATGTGTGCCTCCTTGTTTGTTGATATACCACATGACTGTGGTGTTGTCCGTCCTTATCAGCAAATGACCCTGTTGAAGAAACGGTCTGAATGTCTGGACTGCCTGTTTCACTGCCAGCATCTCTTTTTGATTTATGTGTAGGTTCAGCTGGTCTTGTGTCCATAGGCCTTGTATACACTTGTCCACCATGTGTGCCCCCCAGCCTAGGTCCGAGGCGTCCGTGGTGATAGTCTGGCTTGGGTGAGGTTTGTGGAAGGGCAGTCCTCTGTTCAACTGACAGGCCTGAGCCCACCACAGGAATTCTTGCTTCAGGCATGGGATTATTGGAATCTGGGCTTCTAGGCTGTGCTTGTGTTGAGACCATATATTCCTTAGGTACCTTTGCAACTTCCTCATATGCAGCCTGGCATGTGGAATCAATATTATGCAGGATGCCATGTAACCCAGGGCTTGCAGGACTTTCCTTGCTGTAAGCTGGTTCTGTGTTGTTAATGCCCTGAAATAGAGTGGTAGTTGCTTTTGCTTTTCTGCTGCGAGAAATGCCATCTGATTTGATTTGAAGTGTCCAGTTCTGCACCCAAGAATGTTATCCTCTGGGATGGTACCAGCCTTGACTTTTTCATGTTGACTGTGTATCCCAGGGCTTGCAGTAGTTGTATACCTTTTTCCAAATCTTGTGTTAATTTGGTGTAGTTGTCCCGCTTGTATCAGGCAGTCGTCCAGGTATGGGTAAATCTGAATTCCCTGAAGCCTGCAATGAGCAATTACTGATGCCAGGCATTTCGTGAATACTCTGGGCGCAGTAGCTAATCCAAAGGGCAATGCTGAGAATTGATAATGCTCTGATCCTGCAAGAAATCTGAGGTATCTTCTGCAATTTGGTCGTATGGAGACGTGCAGGTATGCCTCATTGAGATCTAGAGTCACCAGCCAAGACTCCTTGCCCAGCATGGGAAGAAGTTGCTGTAGGGTCATCATTTTGAATTTTGGAACAATGAGATATGTGTTCAGAGCGGACAGGTCGAGAATAGGCCTCCATTGGTTTTCTTTTCTTGGTACCAGGAAAAGTCTGGAGTAAAATCCTTGTCCTTGTTCCATAGGTGGTACCTTTTCTATAGCTCTCATCCTTAGTAAGTGGTTGATTTGTCCTAGAGCGTTTGTTTTTTGGTTTGGTGGAAGGTTTGGCATTCCTCTCTTTTTTGGTAGAGTGTGGAAGTGAAACCTGTAGCCTTTGTCTATTGTCTGTAAAATCCATTTGTCTCCTGTAATGTAATGCCAGTTTACGGAAAATAAGTCTAGCTTTCCGCCTAAGGGTGCTTCCAGTTGTTCCCTGGTAGGCGGTATCAGAGTCAAGTCATTGTGTCTGTCCTGTGGAAGTGGTAGTAGCTGGATCTGTGGAAGTACTTCTCTGGTTGTTAGGCTGCCACTGACGTCCCCTGTAGGCACCTCTGGATTGACCTCTGCCTCTTGGGTGCCTATTTCGGCCTCTCTGTGCTCTGGAGGTGTCTGGAAAGGACCAAGTCTTCGAAGGCCAATTTCTACTAAACCTCGGAGGTTGGACCTGTAAGAAATCCTTGACTGTTTGAACAGATTTTGCTTTTTCTTCCACCTTCTTTAGCACTTGCTGTGCAGGGGAGCCAAACAAACTGTTTCTCCATGGGAGCATCAAGGAGCCTTGACTTTACATGGTCTGTTAAGGATTGCTCTTTTAACCATGCATGCCTTCTGATCACGGTTCCAGTCATAGCTGATCTAAAGGAAGCCTCCAGTGCATCATAGCCGCATTTTAAAGAATGATTACTGACCTGCTGAGTGTTATGTACCAAATCCTGAAGGGACTTACGGTCTATAGGTTCAGGAGAGGACATTTTTTTATTTAGCTGGTCTAACAAAAATTCCTGATACTGGATCATGTGGAATTGGCAGTTTAAGGCCCTAGCCGAAAGAGTAGCAGAAGTGTAAACTTTTTTACCCCATCTCTCTAGTGCTCTAGATTCTCTTTCAGAGGGGAGGGGGTTTTTGGCAGAGGCAGCTGCTACAGCTTTGGGGTCCTGAGAAATGGTTTCAGGATCTGCAATAGGAGCCTTATACAAGTGAAAGTGTGTGTCCGGGACCCTGTAATATCTGTCGGGTTTAGCAGGGGCCGGGGGAAGAGAGTCAGGAGCAGTACAGGCATCATTAAATGCATCATCCACAACTGTTAGTACTGGAGGAATGGCTAAAGGCCTATGCTGTGGTAAATGTAAAAAGGTCCTTAGCCTTTTCCTTGAATCTGAAAAATCCTGGCCCTGCCATTGAAAATGCTCTCTCATAGCATGTAAGGTTTCCCCAAAAGAAAATTCCTCAGGAGGAGAGGCAGAAGGAATTGAGTCTTCTGCATCAGAATCCTCATATGGAGAATAAGGGCCTTCTGGAGGATTTGAATTTTCTGACTCATCCGAGGAGTAGTCAGTCGAAACTGGATCGGGGGGCTCTGCTCTAGGCCTTTTCTCTGGAGGGGGTTGAGAGGCCCTGTCTGGGTGAGGTTGGGATCCCCTGATCAAGGAAATGAGATCCTCAGCCAGGCTGAGCATTTGGGAAATAGAGGTAGGCCTGTGTGGGGTTTTAGCAGGCAAGGCCTTAGAAGATTTAGCTGCTTTGGCCCTAGAAAAAGCCTTGATGGACATAGATGCAGGGGGCCTAGCAGCTCCACGTGCAGCAGTAGATATGTCTAAAGGAATAGTATCTGATAAATCCTGGGTGCCTGTGACAGCAGGCGAAATTTTGGTAGCAGATTCAGCCATGTTGTGTGAGGCCTCGGCTGTCGGAGGTATGCTTTCGGCCGAAGGAAGAACCGAGGACTCAGTTTCAGCCGAAACAGAGACACTCGCGGTTGGCTTAACTGTGGTTTCGGCCGAAACCGCGGACCGCGAGTGTCGGTCCTTTTCCTTACGCTTTTTAGCTAATTGTGAAGTCGGAGTCTCTGACGGCATTTTGTAAGCAAAAGCGGGACCAAAAAACTCCTCCGCAAACTCCGACCGACGTCTAAGTGTCCGTCGGTTGAAGGAAGCACAGGCTAGACAAGCTGATACGTCGTGGTCTGGGCCTAAGCAAGGAAGGCAGTAAGAGTGGAAATCCTTATGAGGTATTTGTTTCCCACAAGTTAAACAATGATTTACTTTTTCTGACATCGGCTGAGGCAAGAAAGAGTCCCCAACGGGGTACTTAGCTTTTTAGAAGTCTTCGGTAGTAGAAATCTCTGGATCTGACAGACCGGCACTTGCGAACAGCTTCTGCTTCGGGCACCACGCGGCAAGAAAGACGGAGGAAAATGGCGTCGGCTGATGCCTTTATACCCAATTCACAGCAGCTATGACGTCGGGTGAAGTGCGACATCAGCCGAGGCCAGACCCAGACTTTGGAATCCGGCCGACCGAAGGGCTGCCTGAGGCAGGACAACCCATATGTTAGGACTGCAGATGCATCCTTGAAGGACATCCTCTAATTGATGAGATCAGATCCTCTGCTACGCTAAGAATCTGAGAGCCAGTAGAAGGTCTCTGAGAGGGAACCTTGGGAGGCAAAGCTTTAGTAAGTTTAGCAGCTTTAGCCCTAGAGAAGGCCTTAATGGACATGGAAGCAGGGGGTCTCTGGCTGCACCACGTGCAGGAGTAGACTTATCTAAAGGAATGGTGTCGGAAGGTTCCTGGACACCTGTTTCAGCGGGTAATTCAATAACCGACTCTGCCGGGGCCTCCGGGGCCGAGGTAGTCGGTTGTGTAGTTTCGGTAATAGGAAGTACCAAGGACTCTGTTTCAGCCGAGACACTTGCGGTAGGCCTGACCGTGGTTTCAGCCGAAACCGCGGTCCGCGTGTGTCGGTCCTTGTCCTTCCGTTTTTTTTAACTAAATGCGAAGTCGGAGTCTCCGACGGCATCTTATAAGCAAAACTAGCCCCAAAAAATTCCTCTGCAAACTCCGACCGACGTCTAAGAGTTCGTCAGCTGAAGGAAGCACAGGCTGAACAGGCCGAGACATCGTGGTCTGGGCCTAGGCAGGAGAGGCAGTATGAGTGGAAATCCTTATGAGGTATTGGTTTCCCACAAGTTAAACAATTATTAACTTTATCTGACATCGGCTGAGGCAAGAAAGAGTCCCCAACGGGGTACTTAGCTTTTTCGAAGTCTTCGGTAGCTGAATCACAGGAGCTGGCCGACCGGCACTTGCGAACTGCTTCTGCTTCGGGCACCACACGGCAAGAAAGACGGAGGAAAATGGCGTCGGCTGATGCTTTTATACCCCAGACGCTCTGACGTCGGGGAAAGTGCGACATCAGCCGAAGCTAGACCCAGACTTTGGAATCCGGCCGACCGAAGGGCTGCCTGAGGCAAGACAACCCATATGTGATGACTACAGATGCATCCTTGAAGGGCATCACTTGGAATTTCAGCAGTCTCAGGTGAGGTGCCAACTACTGCCATTCACCACAGCCTCCAGGGTGTTTACCAAGTGTGATCAAAGGGCAGTGCTCTGAATTGGTAATGACTGGTTCCCAGCCAGAAATGTGGACATCTTCTGGATCGCCTATTCATTTTGATGTAATAGCACACATCCTGAAGATCTAGTGAGCACATCCTTGTGCAGAAACGGTAGAATGGACTGAACTGCAACCATCTGGAACTTGGTATGCTGAACTAATTGATTTAGTTTGCTGAAATCCAAGAGTGGTCTCCAGTCCCCAGCACATTTGGGCACTAAAGAATCTTGAATAAGGTCTGGACTCGCTCTCTAGTCAGGTGCATTTCTTGGAGGACTCCAACAGCTTATTTCTAGTGATGCTGTCTTCCCTCTGTTTGGGTCGAACATAGAGGATTTTCTTTGAAACTGACAGAGGGGGATGGGAAAATGGTATGATACAGCCTCTGGATATTATCCTCCACACCCATGAAGCTTGTGTAATTTCTAACCAGGCTCTCTGGCACAGGGATAGATGACCCCAGACTGTCAAGATATGGACAGTTGGACCTCCTTTTAGGAGTGCTGACAGGATGTCAGAAGGAATCCGTGGATCTGTCAGAAGGAATCCGTAGATCTTTGGTTATGCAGACCACCTCTGCCACAGGGACTGCGTCTTCCATTTGAATTTGCCCTCTGCTCCTGGGGAGACTGTATCCACATGGATCTTGAAAGGGACACTGGGATGTCTTTAACCACGCATTTCTTCCACCTTGCTGGTTTCTAGAACAGGATCATTGAGTCAAAAAACACTCAAACGGCAGACAGGGTTTTCCCCTCCTGTTCGCAACTAGACAGCATCCGTTTCACTATGGGACCAAACAATGAGACGTCAGAGGGTGCCATTCACAAGAGAGGATTTGAAGGATTCCGCTAAATCATGCAAGCGCATTTGGGCATGTCTCTTAAAAGAGAATTCCTGAACCCGCCTCCTGTGAGGTACCTTCAGCAGTGTGAGAGATGAGCCTCATGGGCAAACCTGAAATAGACTTAAGGGTAGCCAAGTGCAAGGAAATGCTATACACTTCCTTAGAGGATATGGGAAGCTCCTTGATCAAATCTCTGAAGCCCTGTGAAATGTGCCAAATAAATCAGTGACCTAAGAAGTGAAGGTTGCTGAAGCACAAATACGCTTCCCAAATCTGTCCAGCATCCTAGACTCCTGCTGGGGGTGGGGTACACAGGAACTCTGTTCTGCAAGTTCCTTTCTAGTGGCCACTGCTACAACCATGGCACTAATGGGTAACTCCTTTGCTCAAAGTGTGGTCCATCTTTAGGTGGCACCAGGATCTGGTCTCCTAGGAATAGGCGCCACTGAATCTGGTTCTGTCTATGCCAGTCAAGAGACTGAATCTATGAGCTCGTCAGTGGACACGGTCACCCAGGAGGTAGGACAGACCCAAAGGCTTCCAGAAACACAGATTCCTATTGGAAAGGGTATGGGCAAACCACCCCTTTTGTTTGAGAAGTTCTAAGATGTCTCCAACTGAAACAAATCGGGTCATCAGGGGACACCTCCCCCTCATCAAAATCAGGGTCCTTGGTGACAGACTCTTGGAAGGAGTTTAGGTGCCTCTCTTGCACTTTTTCTTCCAAGGCACCTCCTCGGTGGGGTGCTCTAGGGAGGTATCAGAAGAAATTATACCCCTACTGGGTGGCCTGGAGACTGGTTCAGACTGGCTGTCTTGAGGCAATGGACGACAGACTCTGGATACCAATCAAATGAGACTGAAGTCAGAACTGAAGTGGACAGAATTGTCTGCAATCTTGACAGACTACATCTAAAAAAAAAAGACTGCCTGAGAGAAACAGACAGATCTGGCAAGGCAGGTTTGCGGATCATCAGCTGCTGCTGTCCCGCAGGCAAACCACCCAAGGAGCGAGTCTGAGCTGAGCTCTCTCACAAAGATGTTCAAAGAGGACTAGATGGCTCTGACAACTTTGTAGTTTAATCCAACAGCCCGCAGCAGACACTTTGCCTCAGAAAGTTGTCCAGCTCCAAGGTACTCAGGGACAGACAGCTCAGAGACCAAGATGCTAATATCTTCAGAACTGATGACTCCAAGGCTTTCAGATCCGATGGCTCTGAAACCTAAGCATGCATTTCAGAAGTAGCTGAATGGAGGTGTGCCTCTAAGGAGGGTCTCCGAACTCAATAGGGATCGAGTTTAAAGGAATCCCATTTGAATTTGCGTCCTGGGGAACTTCCTCATCATCCTAGCCACATCTGCCTCTGACAGCCTCCAGGAAGACTGAGGGAAGAAAGCCGTGGATGAAGGTTTTGAGTGATGACTGAGAGACTGCTCCAGAAAGTGATGGAAGGCTAGACCTAACCAGCTCTGATACAAAAAGAGAACAGATCAGAGGAGATTTTTCATATCTTTACTTCAGAATTGCTGCATCTGGATCAGACTTCTTTACTTGTTTAACTAGGGGCCCCCAGTATGGAACTGATGCCAAAGCTGAAGTGTATTCTGGTGATCTCTTATGAGATTCTTTGGAATAAGAATTGCCCTTTTTTTTTATTTTGCCTTTTGGGTGGTTGAGCCCCAGTAGCCTCTGAAAGATTTAGAAGGAAGTAACCCCCTGAAGATCAACTTACTTTTCCTGTCAGAGCACAAGAGTTGAATTCCTTACAAATGTCAGTCACTATCTAGACGTCTAGGTCCTAAAAAGTACAGATGTGTACACTTACCATAAATGTAGATGTTAGAGTGTATTCACTGTTGCAGTCATTACATTTGGGTTATCCTGCTGGCAGGTTGCCCTCAGTCGGCCTGAATTCCAAAGTCTTGGGTCCTGCGTCGGTTGCTGTCACCTTTTCCCGGACGTCAGGTCACCAGGGGTATAAAAGATGCAGCTGACACCATTTTATTTAGGTTTTCTTGCCCTAGATGTCAGGTGCCCCCCAAAAGGGTAGGCTAAAAATATGTAAATAAAACATACATGCACCAAAATAAGCTTTACCTTCATCTATAAGCAAATACACCACCTAGGTTGTATAAATTAGAGAAGTAAAGATAAGTTCCAGCAAAAATAAGGGGGATGGCGGGTGGGTAACCTGGACTGCAACAGTGAATACACTAACATTTACGTTAAGTGTATACAACTGTACTATGTTCTTAGTGTTTCACTGCTGCAGTCATTACATTTGGGTGGAGTCCCAAAGCTATGGTTGGGGGGGGCTGGAGCTAAACCGTATTAGGAGTGGCTATGAGGTCCTGCAGAACTGCAGTGGCAAAGCCTGCCCTAGATTTAGAGTAAAGAGGCAGATTGTAATGTTTTGTAAAGGTATGTACTGAACTCCAAGTAGCAGCCTCCAAAATGCCTTTGGTTGGCACTCCCCTGAGAAAGGCTGCAGAAGCGGCTGCAGCTCTGGTTGAATGTGGCCTAATGCCCTTAGGCACTGATCTGCCATGCTGTGAATAGCAGAAACGAATGTAGTGACCTATCCACTTTGAAACAGTCTGCTTGGAGATGGCCTTTCCTTGTGATGCTGTGGCATATGCCACTAGTAATTGCTCTTTCTGAAAACTTTAGTTTTGTCCAAGTAGAATCTAAGTTGTCTGTGCACGTCCAAAGAATGCAGAATTTTCTCCCCCTTGTTCTGTGGACTTGGATAAAAAGTTGGCAAATGAACTGTTTGGTTAAGGGCTACACTGGATACCACCTTAGGCATAAATGTAAGATTTGTTCTCAGAGACCCCCTGTCTGGATAGAAAATGATAAAGGGTTCCACAGCCATGAGAGCCTGTAGCTCTGAAAACTCGTCTTGCATAAGTTATTGCTAGGAGCAGAGCTGTTTTCCAAGATAAGAACTTTATGTCCGCAGTAGCAGCTGGCACAAAAGGAGGTAAGGTGAGTTTTTCCAAGACATAACTGAGGTCCCATGCAGGTGTTGGCGTTCTCCTTGGAGGCCGTAAGGTTTTGGCTCCTCTGAGGTAATGCCTTAATAAAGGATGAGAAAAGAGTGGTGGCTCTGTATTGTAATGAGCCGAAATGGCAGAGGCATGGATTTTAATTGATGAGAAAGATAGGCCTTTGTTCAGCATCTCAGTTAAGTATTGCAAAATCCGAGGAATATTTGGGACAGCTGTATCAGTTCCTTGAGCTTGGTTCCAAGTGCAAAATCTCTTCCATTTCCCAGCATAGGATTTTCTAGTACTAGGCCTTCTGGGATTTTCTAGTACTAGGCCTTCTGGCTTCTAAAATGACATCCATCACAGCTTTACTGAGAGGTGTGGTTTTTGTATGGCTACATTATCTGCCATACTGCCAGGTTTAGGGTCCTGAGCTGGCTGTGCAGAATCTGATTGTTTTGCTGGGACAGTAGATGAGGTATTTGAGGTAAGGTCCAGGCTGGGCATTGAGACAAGTTCCTTAAGATTGGATACCAGTACTGGTGTGGCCAGTCTGGGGCAATCAGAATCATTTTTGGTTTTTCCTGCCTGACCTTTAGGAGCCCTTTGGGGAGGAGAGGCAGTGGGGGAAAGGCACACTGATAGGTTTTTGTCCAGTTGAAAGATAAGGCGTCCACTTTCCAAGCCTATCTGTGATGAGTCCTTGTGCAGAATCTTTTTAGTTGATTGTTTTGAGGGGAGGCAAATAGATCCATGTCTGGGCGTCCCCATTTCATTGTTATGCTGAAGACTTGTAGATCCAGGTGCCACTCGTGGGGATCCATGTGGTTTCTTGCTTAGTTCGTCTGCCAGAGTATTTTCCTTTCCTGGCAGGAATTGTGCTTGCAGATGAACTTGGTAAGTCAATGCTGTGTCCCATAAAGCCATGGCTAGTCTGCAAAGGGGATAAGAATGAGTGCCCCCTTGCTTATGTACCACATGACCGTGTTGTCTATCAGTAGTTGCCCCGGATGAAGTAGGTCCTTTAAGGCTGTCAGGGCATTTTGAACAGCTAGCATCTCTTTTTGATTGATATGCAGATGCTTTTGGTTTGTGGACCAGGTGCCCTGAATGCCTCTTCCTGCCATGTGTGCCCCCCGGGCATAATCTGGATGCATCCATCGTTAGGCTCTGTCTGGCTGGGAGAAGTGAGAATGGCTGTCCTTTGTTTTGGTGTCAAGCCTTTGCCCATCATTGAAATTCCTGTTGGAGGCAGGGAATTAGTGTAATTGTCGTTTCCAGACTGTGGCAATGTTGTGTCAAGACACTTTTTAGGTACCACTGAATTTTCCTCATATGCAGTCTTGCATATGGAATTAGCAAGATGCACGACGCCATGAAGCCCAAAGCCTGCAGAATTTTTCTTGCAGATAACTGGGCCTTTGTTGATATTTCCTTGAAATAGGTAGTCAGTTGCCTTTGTCTGGAGTGAGATAAGCCATCTGGGCAAGTGTATTTAAGCTTGCACCCAAGAATATTATCTCGGGTACTAGTTTTGATTTCTTTTTGTTCACTGTGTACCCTAGGCATGTTAAAAGTTTTAATCACAAAAGTCAGATGCTGTAGTAGAATGCCCTTGTTCTCTGCTTGTATGAGGCAGTTGTCCAAGTAAGGGTATATTTATATTCCTCTGTCTGCAGTAAGCAATTACTGGAGCCAGGCACTTTGTGAAGACCCTGGGTGCAGTAGATAAGCCAAAGGGCAGTGCAGAGAATTGGTAATGCTTTGGGCCAGCCTTGAATCTGAGGTATCTTCTGCATGACTGTCTGATTGGGACATGCAGGTATGCCTCTTTTAGGTCTAAAGTCACGAGCCAAGCCTTGCTGCCCAGCATGGGCAGGAGTTGCTGTAAGGTCAATATCTTGAATTTTGGTATATCCAGGAAAGTGTTTAGAATAAATAGGTCCAGTACTGGTTTCCATGCTTTGTCCTTTCTGGGTACCAAGAACAGTCTTGAATAAACTCCTTGTCCCTGCTCTTGCTGTGGCACTTGTTGAATAGACCTCGTGTCCATGAGAGCTGCGACTTGTTTTTGAGCCTCTGTCCATTGATTTTTTGGCAGGTCTGGCCAACCGTTTGCCCTTGGAAGGGTATGGAAATGGAAATTGTAGCCTTGTGACACTGTCTAGAACCCATTTGTCCTGGGTTATAAGGTGCCAATTTTGAGAAAAAAGTGCTAGTTTTCCCCCTAAGGCTGCTGCCAGAAGATAAGTGCTTGGTGCAGGCAGGGGGAAGTCATTGGGACTGTTTCCTGTATGGTTGTGATTTGTCTTCTCCACCTTTAGAGGCAGAGGCACTCCACTGCCTAGACCTGTAGGAACCTTGCGGCTGTGATCTGCCTCTAAGGTGTCTGGATCGGCCCCTTTGAGGTCTGTCCGAGACTGGAAAGGACCAATTCTTTGTAGGCCAATGTCTGCTAAATCAAGGTGGCTGTACCTGTAAGAAAACCTTAAACGTTTGCATAGATTTAGCTTTGCCCTCCATTTTCTTTAACACCTCTTCTGCCTTAACACAAAACAAGGTATCATGTTGTAAAGGTGCATCTAATAATTTTGCTTTAACATGGTCAGGCAGATTTTGTTCCTTTAACCAAGCATGCCTTCTAATGACAGAACCCGTAACAGCAGCCCTGCAGGAGGCCTCCAGAGAATCAAACCCACATTGCAATGTACGCTTTCCAACTTGTTCAGCTGCATGCAATAAATCCTGCATTTCTTTCTTTTCTGCACATTCAGAATTTGCCATCATTTTCTGTTTAAGCAGTGTCATGATATATTGCTGATATTTGAGCATATGAAACTGGCAATTTAAGGCCCTTATAGCCAAAGTAGCAGATGTGTAAATCTTTTTTCCCCATCTATCCAGTGCCCTAGAATCCCTGTCAGAGGGGGCAGGGTTTTTTGTAGTAGAAGCCTTGACCCCTTTCGGACCCTAAGAAATAGTTTCTGGGTCTGCAGCAGGATTTTTGAAAAGGAATTTATGAGAGTCAGGGACCCTGTAGTATCTGTCCGGCTTAACAGGAGCTGCAGGTAAAGAGTCAGGGGTCAGACTAGACTCAGAGAACACATCATCTACAATGTCCAACACAGATGGAATAGCTAGAGGCCTGTGTTGAGGTAGTAAAAGGAAGTCTCTGAGCCTCCTCTTAGATTCTGAAAAATCTTGGCTCTCCCAGTGGAAGTGCTCCCTCATGGTATGCAATGTTTCCCCAAAAGAGTAGTCCTCAGGAGGAGAAGCTGAATGAATGAACAGATTCTTCAACATCAGAATCCTCATGGGGGGGGGGGGGGGGGGTATTCCTGATCAGAAGAGGAATCAGAAGAAATAGAAACCTGATCTGAAGATTCATAGTCTGTCTCTTGCCTAGGCCTCTTATCAGGAGGGGGATGGGAACCCCTGATCAAGGTAATTAAGTCTTCGGCCATTTTGAGCATCTGTTTTTTGGGCATGGAAGCCTGTCCTTGTGGCTGATGAACTTGTTTCTTTGCCTTTAAAGATGTTCTAGCCTTTGTCTTTGAAGTCGGTTTAATATACAATTGTTTGGGTCTGAATACACCCTCAGAAGCAGATGCCTGCTCAGCGGCTGCGGACCCATCAGAGGGAATAATCTCCAAGGCTCCAATACCTTGAGTTTCCAGCGGCCTGGCCAACTCCACGTGGGAGTCGGTAGCAGCCTGTAAGTAGTGGGCGTCAGGGGCTGCAAAAGCGCTTCACTGAGGACCGGCGAACCGGCGATTTGCTTAGGAGAAGCTTGGTCTGTTATGGACCTCAGTTGCCTCTTTCCTTTCGTTTTTTGTGAACTCCAGTAGTCAGATGGCTATCCGACGGCATTGTATAATTAAATCTTCGCCCAAAATAGCGTAATGCAAAAACGTACCGACGCTTAATAGTGTGTTGGTTAAATCTACACAAAACCGACAACTAGCAACGTCGTGATCAGGGCCTAGGCAAGGAATACAGTAAGAATGAAAGTCCTTATGAGGTTATTTGCTTCCCACAAGAAATACAATTATTCATTTTTTCTGACATCGGTCTGGAGCAAGAAAAAAAAGTTTCCCCAACGGCGTACTTAGCTTTTAATGAGGACTTCGGATCTGAAATTCGAACGCTAAAATCTCAGGAGTCTGTCGACCGGCACTTGCGAACTGCTTCTGCTTTGGGCACCGCGCGGCAAGAAAGACTAAATAAAATGGCATCGGCTGCATCTTTTATACCCCTGACGACCTGACGTCAGGGAAGAGGCGACAGCAACCGACGCAGGACCCAAGACTTTGGAATTCAGGCCGACTGAGGGCAACCTGCCAGCAGGATAACCCAAATGTAATGACTGCAACAGTGAAACACTAAGAACATCAATAAAAACATTCAGTGTCACTGTCAGCATCTGAAATTGGAATTTTGTGGCTACACACTATACATTTCTTAAATCCAGAGGGCTTATCTGCCATTTTACAACTATAACTACGCTATCAAATAAAAAGGATAGAATTTTATTTTTTTTAAGAAATGGAAGAAAAAAGGGGAAAGCATTACAAACAATGGTAATTTTGAGTACTATTGAAATCCAAGAAGGAAAGGAAAACTATCAGCAATGGTAATAGAAGTACTCAAGAGAAGGCCAATATTGGGGCAATGGAAGCACTTGCATTCCCCAATACAATAAAAGTTAATTAGGAGGATATATGAAGCATCAGTACCTTCACTGAAGTGCGTTAGGGCCGGCAACTCAGCACGTAAAAATCAACTGCCAATCATTAGCGGACCGGAGTTCCGCTGTGGCGACCCCTAACCGGGAAAAGCCGAAAGACGCAACAAAAAAGAAGCAAAAATTAAAGTAGGAGACTTGCACTCTTATAAGCGGTGTTTAAACAGAAGACCCAATCAGGGGGTGGTTACTGGCTAAGAAAATAAAGGACTCAAATTCAATGACATAATTGTTATAGTAATCAAGAAAAAATGGCTTTATTTGCAGATATTTTGCACTTGATAAATTCAAAAAGGACAATTCTGTGTTGTGGAACATTGAGACCGTTTATTTTCAGGATATAAAATTAAAGATGCATCAAAGGCTATACCTGTGCACTCACTTATCACTTGGTTCAACAATACCCATATTAAATGTGAACACAATAAGAGAAAGTTAGGAGTATGGATTTAAAAGGCTTCTGTTATTGGCAACTAAGAATATGTACGAAGAGACCAAACAAAAGTTAATACAAAAACTGAGAAACTGTAAGCTCTTGTTTACGGATATCGGAAGCAAGATACAAGCAGTGAAAATGCTTTAGTTTCACATACAGGTCAGGCATATTTTTCATCAACCAGAGGAAACTCGGTGGACAATAAAGGAATTTATCTGGGAGGGAAAAAGGACAATTAAGTGGGATAAGCGGATCCATCCAATAGAAGATTGTCTAAGATTACCAGACTTGAAAGGAATATTTTTAGAGCTACACACTTAAGGCTTATCTACATAACACAGCTGAAGATTATAATTCAAAGTGGAAAGGGATGATGACTTTTGGGGGGGGGGGGTCAAGAAATAAGGAGTGGGATTTCGGATGCAGATCCTTATGAATAAAGCCACCACCATAGAGTACTTTCTGCAACTTTATGAAGACAATAAGAGCTAAGCCAATGCATGAACGCAGAAAGGAGATTTTGCCAATAGGGATGACTAAACTGAGTACATCAAATGGGTAAGAGGGAGCTCTAACTTACTGGAGAAAACTGGCAAAGGAACCAAGGTACTGGAAACAAAACTAGAGGGGGAAAGGTATGGAGTGGAATGAGGTCAAAAATGTCTGGACGGCAGGTTGCAGACTGCCTTCCCTATCAGAGAGTCTAAGCAAAGAGAAATGGATGTGGGGGTCCCAAGTTAAAGACCTGCTCTGGTAGACTTAGTGGAATCTAGAACAGAAGCTGCTGTCAAAGAGGATAATTAGAAGGGTATACAAGCTATTGCATGACAACTGCAAGAATCTATCAGGGGAGGTTACAAAAGATTGGGGAAGAGAATAAAGTAATTTAGGAGGACATATGTACATCTCCCGTATATGCTACAAAGTCCAGAAGGATTAGCATTTTTGCTTGGAGGTGTCTGCATAAGTATTTTTATAGCCCAAGCAGAGTTCAGAGGATTTTTCCTCAGGTAAAGGGCAAATGTTCGAAGTGTGATGGGGAAGAACAAGGGTAACTGGGAACATGTTTTTTTGGGAGTCTAATGAGTTAGCAGATTTAATTCCCTACAGACCTCAATCAGACATACTGTGGGAGCAAATGGTTATAACTAATGAAATGATTCTTTGGAGTCAGTTTCAGGATCTGCATTGCTTAGACATACTATGACCTTACATTCAATTCTGTTAGCTGCTAAAAAACAATCACCAGAAAGTGGAAATAAAAATTTAACCACCTGTAAATGAAGTACTGAACATTGTAAGAGAAAAAAAACTTAAGTGGAATCTTTAGTAAAGGAAATCAGAGAAATAAATGGAATTTGTGGGAAAAATACATGCAAAATAATGTTCAGGAAGAGGAGGGAGGTTTAACAGAAGGCAGGAATCGAGTGACTTGCGTAACAAAGGATCGAAAGGCAGTTATAAAGAAAGAAAAAGTACAGCTGTATACACTTACCATAAATGTAGATGTTAGAGTGCATTCACTGTTGCAGTCATCACATTTGGGTTACCTGCTTGCAGTAGCCCTCAGTCTGCCTGATTAACAGTCTTGGGTCGTGCGTCAGTTGCTGTCTCATCTTCCATGAAGTCAGGTAGTCAGGGGTATAAAGCATGCAGCCGAAGTCATTACATCAGTTTTTCTTGCCCCAGATGTCAGGTGCCCCCATAATGGGAAGCAGTTATATATATACAAAGTTACACCTCCAACAAAAAAGCGAATGCACCAAAAAGCTGAGCATAGAAAAGAATAAAGGTATAGGCAATAGAAATTGGGGGGCTGGAGGGAGGGCAACTAGGACTGCAACAGTGAATACACTAACATCTACATTTACGGTAAGTTTACACAACTGTACTATGTTCATGTTTCACTGTTGCAGTCATCACATTTGGGTAGATTGCCAAACCTAAAGATAGGAGGAGGAAATTAGATAGCATTATGACCAGCTATAAAGCCCAGTAAGACTGCAGTGGCAAAGCCAGCTCTGGATTTAGAAAAAATTGGCAAATGGTAATGCTTGGTGAAAGTATGTACAGAACTCCAGGTAACAGCTTCTAGGATGTCCCTGGTAGAGACACCTCTGCGAAAGGCTGTAGAGGTAGATGCAAGCCCTGGTTGAATGTGGTGCTTATAACAGAAATGAATGCAATGGCCTTCCCCTCTGCCCCTGCAGCAAATGCAACCAGAATTTGTTCAGATTTCCTGAGAGGTTTAGTCTTGTCTAAATAAAACCTAAGTTGTCTGTGCACATCTAAGGAGTGCAGTACTCATTCCCCTTTGTTCTGTGGATTAGAAATGAAGGCTGGCAAATGAATGGACTGATTAAGGGCCACACTGGATACCACCTTGGGCATGAAGGAGGGATTGGCCCCAACGGACACCCTGTCTGCATGAAAAATGATGAAAGGCTCCAATGCCATGAGGGCCTGTAAATCAGACACCCTTCTCGCTGAAGTGATGGCTAAAAAGAAGGCTGTTTTCCAAGAAAGGAATTTCAACTCTGCATTTGCAGCTGGCTCAAAAGGAGGTAAGAGTGAGTTTTTCCAATACAAAGTTAAGGTCCCAGGCTGGAGTAAGGGCTCTCCTGGGTGGTCTTAAGTTTATGGCCCCTCTGAGGAACTGCTTCAGCAGTGGATGAGAGAATATGGGTGGGTTCTGTGTTGTAATGAACTGAAATGGCGGAGGCATGAATTTTCATGGAGGAAAAGGAAGGCCCTCGACAGCATTCAGTTAAGTATTGAAGAATCTGAGGTAAATTGGGCGCTGCTGTGCCTATCCCCCGAGTTTGGTTCCAGGAACGGAATCTTTTCCATTTTTCAGCATAGGATTTTCTAGTACTAGGCCTCCTTGCCTCCAGAATCACATCCAACACTTGCTTACTGAGGGATGGTAAGAGAGATCAGGTAATTAAGCCAGGCTGCCAAGTTCAGGGCTTGAAGCTGTAGGTGCGGAATCTGGCCCTCCTGCTGGGACAGCAGGGCACGGGTCTGAGGAAGGTGCCATGGTGCCAGCAGTGATACAGTGCACAAAAGGGGGTACCAGTGCTGGCGTGGCCAGTCTGGTGCAAACAGAATCGTCCTTGGTTTGTCTTGTTTGATCTTTAGTAGTACCGTGGAGAGGAGAGGCAGAGGGGGAAGGCGTAAACTGATAGGTTTTTCCAGGTGAAGGACAGGCATCCACTTTCCAAGCTTGTTTGTGGGGAGTCCTTGTGCAGAATTTTTCCAACTGGTAGTTCTGGGGGGAGGCAAACAGGTCTACATATGGGCTCCCCCATGTGTTTCTCAACATGTTGAATATCTTTGGTTCCAGTTTCCGCTCGTGTGGGTCCAGGAGATTTCTGCTTAGTTCACCTGCCAGTGTATTTAGCTTTCCTGGCAGGAACTGAGCCTGTAGGTGCACTTGGTAACGCAAGGCTGTGTTCCACAAGGCCATGGCTAGTTTGCAGAGAGGGTACAAGTGGGTTCCCACCTGCTTGTTTATGTACCACTTTACAGTGGTGTTTGTCCATCTTTACCATTAATTGCCCTGGAAGAATATGGTCTTTGAAGGCTGTCAGAGCATTCTGTACAGCTAACATTTCTTTTTGACTGATATGCAGATGCATTTGATTTGGGTTCCATTTGCCCTGAATGCACCTCCCTGCCAAGTGAGCCCACCATGCATAATCTGATGCGTCTGTTAGGGTTTGGGCAGCAGGGGGTAAAGTGAATGGCAGTCCCTTGTTTTGGTGACAAGCCTCTGCCCATGAAAGGAACTCTATCTATAGACAAGGTAGGATAGGAATCATTGCTTCTAGATCCTAAGAATGTTAACACCATAGGCTTTTAGATACCATTGTAGTTTTCTTATATGCAGTCTTGCATATGGAATTAGGAGAATGCAGGAGGCCATGAACCCAAGGGCTTGCAGTATTTTCCTTGCAGATAGCTGGGTCTTTATGGCCAGTAGTTTGAAGTAGGCTGTCAAATGAACTTGTTTTTCTGGCGTGAGAAAGGCCATCTGGGATGTTGTGTTCAAGCTTGCTCCCAGGAATACAACTTGTTGGCAGGGTACAAGATGAGATTTCTTTTCGTTTATGTTGTACCCCAGAGAAGTTAGCAATTTCTGTACAAACGCCAGACGACTCAATAGTATGTCCTGGTTTTCTGCCTGAATTAGACAATCGTCCAGGTATGGATATATTTGGATATTTCTTTGCCTGCAAAATGCAATGACTGGAGCTAGGCACTTTGTGAATACCCTGGGGGCAGTAGATGAGCCAAAGGGCAGTGCAGAGAACTGATAGTGCATGTAGCCTGCTTTAAAGCGTAGGTATCTTCTGCTAGATTCCCTTATTGGGATGTACAGGTAGGCTTCCTTTTAATCCAGTGTTGCCAACCAGGCATCCTTGCCTAACAGAGGAAGCAGCTGGTGAAGAGTAAGCATCTTGGATTTTGGGATCACCAAAAAAGTGTTTAGGATAGAGAGGTCCATGATAGGACGCCAGGAGTGGTCTTTTCTGGGCATCAGGAAAAGTCTTTAGTAGAAACCTTGTCCCCTTTTCCTCTTCTGGAACAGGTTGAATAGCCCTGATGCTTAAGAGAGAGAATTTGCTTTTGAGCCTCTGCCCACTGATTTGGGGGTAGATATGGCCAACCGTGTAGGGTTGGGTAAGGAGTGAAAGTGGAATCTGCATCCTTGGGAAACTATATTTAAAACCCATTTGTCTTGCGTAACTAGTTCCCAATTTTTTTGCCGGACGGGCAATCTTTCCCCCTAAAGGAACAGTCAGCTGTGCAGGGCTTGGAAGATTTAAAGTAAAGTCATTGAGACAGTTTACCATAGGGGGGAGTCTTACCACTCCCAGCTTTGGAAGTGGGAGCTCCCCATTGCTTAGTCCTGTGAGTACCTTGGGACTGAAGCCTGGGAGCTCTGCTGGTTTTGGGTTTGGACTGAGAAGGCTTGGAAAAGGCAGGAAAGGACCAATTTTTACAGGGCCAATGTAAATCTGCGAGGTTGTACTTGCAGGAAATCTTTAACAGTTTGCATAAATTTAGCTTTTTCCTCCCTCTTTTTAAGTACTACTTCTGCTTTGTTGCCAAACAGGCAGTCTTGGTTTAAGGGAGTATCCAGCAATTTAGCTTTAACATGATCTGGCGAAGATTGCTCCTTAAGCCAAGCATGCCTTCTAAGTACAGACCCAGTGACAGCAGCCCTGCAAGATGCCTCTAGTGAATCAAAACCACACTGCAAAATACGTTTTCCAACTTGTTCAGCAGAATGCATTAAATCCTGTAAATCTATTTTCAGCAGTCAGGAATCATCATTTTCTGTTTAAGCAATCCAATAATATGCTGCTACTTTAACATATGAAACTGGCAGTTTAAGGCCCTAATGGCCAAGGTTGCATAAGTGTATACCTTCTTACCCCATCTAGCCAGCACCCTGGAATCTCTATCAGAGGGGGTAGGATTTTTGGCAGTAGTAGCCTTAATGCCCTTGGTTCCCTGTGAAATGGTCTCAGGATCCGCAGTGGGATTTTTAAAGAGGAACCTGTGAGAGTCAGGAACCCTGTAATATCTATCAGGTTTTCTGGGAGCAGGAGGTAAGGAGTCAGGGGCCAAGCTAGATTCCGAAAAGGCATCAACAATATTCAGTACAGGGGGGACAGCTAAAGGCCTGTGTTGGGGCAGGAGTAAGAAATACCAAAGCCTCTTTTTAAAGTCAAAGTAATCCAGGCTTTCCCAGCGAAAATGCTCCCTAACAGTATGCAAGGTTTCACCAAAAGAGAAATCCTCTGGAGGGGAAGCAGAGATAATAGAGTCCTCTGCATCAGAATCCTCATAGGTAGACAAGGGTAAATCCTGGTCATCAGAGGAAACAAATTTCAGAATCCTGATCAGAAGAATCATAAGCAAACTCAGTCCTAGGTCTTGAGGGGGAAGGGTGGCTTCTGCTGATTAAAGTAATAAGGTTTTCAGCCACTCTTATTTGTTTTTTAGGCATAGAGGCTTGACCATGCAGTCGGGGCATTAGTTTTCTAGGCATGGATCGAGTTTTAGGCCTTGAAGAAGAAGATGGTTTCAGCTTAATATGCAAGTCAGTAGGTCTGAAAAAGTACAGTTTTGTACCTACCATAAATGTAGATGTTCGAAGATCCACATTGCTGCAGTCCTTACACTTGGGTAGTCCGCTGTCCTCGGTCGGCCCGAATATCAAAGTATTAGGCTGACGTCTGTCATGGCGCTTAAGACTGACAACAGGACGTCAGGGTACAAATGCGCATGACCGACGTCATATCCTCAGTCTTTTCTTGCCCCAGATGTCAGAAGACCCTAAAAAGAAAGGTCAAAACCAAAAGACAGCAAAACCAACCAACCACCCTTGCACTAATTATATGTACAATATATACAAAATACACAATATGTACAACCCAGCCCACACAACCGCCTCTAACTACAGAGGGGAAGGAGGGAGGTATTGACTGCAGCAATGTGGATCTTCGAACATCTACATTTATGGTAGGTACAAAACTGTACTATGTTCTTCATCTCACATTGCTGCAGTCCTTACACTTGGGTAGAATCCCAAAGCAGAGGTAAGGGAGGATGGCAAAACTATAAAGCAGTAGGAGCTGCCAAAATGCCCTGTAAAATAGCAGTGGCAAAACCAGCCCTAGATTTAGAGTAAAGTGGAAGGTGATAATGCTTAGAGAAAGTATGCACTGAACTCCAAGTAGCTGCCTCCAAAATATCTTTAGTTGCCACCCCCCTTAAAAAGGCTGTAGAAGTGGCAGTAGCCCTAGTGGAATGAGGCCTAATCCCAGCTGGAATCTCCTTACCATGATGGGAATAACAGAAAGCAATGCAAAACCCAATCCACTTAGAAATAGTTTGTTTTGACACAGGCTTGCCCTGAGAACTCAAAGCAAATGAAACAAATAACTGCTGAGACTGCCTGAACCCTTTAGTTCTGCTCAAATAATATCGCAACTGCCTGTGTACATCTAAAGTGTGCAAAATCTTTTCCCTTTAATTTGGGGATTTGCATAGAAAGTAGGCAAATGAATAGTTTGGTTTAATGCCACACTAGAATCCACTTTAGGCATAAAGGAAGGATTAGTGCAAAGATACTCTATCCTTATGGAAAATTAAGAAAGGCTCAACCGCCATAAGGGCCTGTAATTCAGAAACCCTTCTTGCAGAAGTAATGGCCAACAAAAAAGCAGTCTTCCATGATAAATATTTCAACTCGGCAGTAGCTGCAGGCTCAAAAGGTTGTAGAGTGAGTTTCTCCAACACAAAATTGAGATCCCAAGCAGGAGTAGGAGCTCTAAGGGGTCTTATATTCTTTGCCCCTCTAAGGAATTGCTTGAACAAAGGATGAGAAAACAATAGCGGGTCACAATCATAGTGAGCAGAAATTGCTGCAGCATGAACCTTAATAGAAGAGAAGGACAAACCTTTGTCCAGTAACTCAGTAAGATATTGAAGAGCCACACTTAAATTAGGCTCAGAAACATCAAATTCCTTTGCAGTACTCCAAAATAAAAATCTCTTCCATTTATCTGCGTACACTTTCCTTGTACTAGGCCTTCTGGCCTCCAAAATAACATTCAAAACTTGCTGTGGAAGCTGAGACCCTCCCGGGTTCAAAACAGAATATGCCAGGCTGTTAGGTGAAGAGAGTGAAGTTTGACATTGAGTAAATGACTGTTCTCTTGAGACAGCAGGTGTGGAATCGAAGGCAAAGGCCATGGAGGCTCCTGTACCAGACTTCTCAGTAATGGGTACCAGTGCTGTCGAGGCCAATCTGGAGCTATCAAAATCATCTTTGGCTTGTCCTGTCTGACCTTTAGGAGTACCTTTGGGAGGAGAGGCAGAGGTGGAAAGGCATACACATGAAGATTGCTCCAATTGAAAGAAAGAGCATCCACTTTCCAGGCTGTGGGATGAAACCTTTTTGTGCAAAACTTTGGCAGCTGGTAGTTTAGTGGAGAAGCGAACAGATCTATGTCTGGAGTTCCCCATGACACTGTCAATTTCTGAAATACATGAGGATCCAATTTCCACTCGTGGGGATCCATAATTCTTCTGCTCAACACATCTGCTAAGGAGTTCTGTGCTCCCGGCAGAAACCTTGCCTGAAGATTTAGCTGTAAACTGAGAGCAGTCTCCCACAAAATCATTGCTTGCCTGCATAGAGGATAAGAATGCGTTCCCCCTTGCTTGTTGATGTACCATATCTTTTAATTCTTTACACTCCATACCTTCCGCCAGAGCATCTACCTTAGACTTCAATTGAGAAAGTAGATAGTTTTGATATTTCAACATGTGAAACTGGCAATTCAAAGCCCTCATAGCTAAGGTGGAAGAAGTATAGACTTTCTTTCCCCATCTATCCAAAGCTCTGGCCTCTTTATCTGGAGGAACCGGATTTTTTACAACAGAGGCCTTGACACCCTTAGGTCCCTGACTAACAGTTTCTGGGTCCGCCCTAGGACTCTTATAAAGATATTTATGAGCTTCAGGCACCCTATAATACCTATCCGGTTTAACAGGAGCAGGAGGCAAAGAATCAGGATTAAGTGAAGCCTCTGCAAACACATCTTCCACAACATCCAGAACAGGAGGTATAGCCAAAGGCCTATGCTGGGGTAAAAGCAAAAATTCCCTAAGCCTTTTCCTGGAATCAGAGAAGTCCTGACCTTCCCACTTAAAATGTTCCCTCATGGAATGAAGAGTCTCTGAAAAAGAAAAATCCTCTGGAGGAGAAGCAGAAGGAGTAGAATCATCCACATCAGAATCAGAATAAGGAGAATACTCCTGCAAGTCTTCAGCCGAAGACTCTGAAACATCCAAAGCCTGCTCAAAACTCCCCAACTCTGGTTCCACCCTAGGCCTCTTATCAGGAGGGGGCAAAGAACCTCTAATTAAAGTAATAAAATCTTCTGCCATCCTAAGCATGTGCTTCTTAGGCACAGATCCTGATGAACTAGGAGTGACACCAACAGAAGATAAACCTGGCCTGCCTCTGGGAGAAGCCTTGGAAACAGAAGGAGAGGGCCTAACCACCCTAGGAATGGAGGGAAGTACAGCAACCTGAGAAGCCCCTTCAGCCTGACCTGCCTCCCGAGAGGCCACATCCTGCAATAACAAAGTCTCCCCCTGGGACTCCAGAGAAACCTCCGGCGGAACCACCGGTTCCACTGACACCTCTAAAGAACCGGCGTCCGGTACGGACAACTCTTCTTGCCTGGGTTTAGCTGCTTTGTCTTTGCGCTTCTTCGAAGAAGCGGGCGTCGGAGCATCCGACGGCATATTATAATTGCACCGCTTCCCAAAAACCAACCTGGCACAATCTAACCTTCGCTTAATAGTGCGTTTATTGAACCTAGCACAAAAGCGACACCCAACAACGTCGTGCTCAGGACCCAAACAAGGAATACACAAAGTATGATAATCTCTATGCGGTATCTGTTTCCCACAAGAAATACAGTTATTCACTTTTTCTGACATCCGGTAAACCACTGAGGCAAGAAAAACCTAAAATATTCTAACGGGTACTTAGCCAACTTTGACTCGGTCTGAAACTCCGAATTCGAAAAATTTCAGAACGCCGAACGGCACTTGCAACGCTGCTTCTGCATCGGACCATGCGGCAAAAAAGACTGAGGATATGACGTCGGTCATGCGCATTTGTACCCTGACGTCCTGATGTCAGTCTTAAGCGCCATGACCGACGTCAGCCTAATACTTTGATATTCGGGCCGACCGAGGACAGCGGACTACCCAAGTGTAAGGACTGCAGCAATGTGAGATGAAGAACATCACCCTCAGAATCTGGTGCCTGCGCAGCGGCTCCGGACCCATCCAAGGTAGAGACATCCACAGGTTCCACAGTTGAAGCATCTTGTGGCATACCCGACTCTGAATGGGTCTCAGTAGAGGACTGCAAATCTGAAGTAGCGGGTATCAGGGGCTGCGAAATCGCCTCACTGAGTACTGGCGACTAGCTTAGAAGCGTCATCGGCAGCTTTGGACCTATGCAGTCTGTCTATCTTTGCGTTTTTTCGGAATGTCGGTAGTCGGGTGGCTTACCGAAGCCATATCCGGATAATTGAACAGAGTAACAAAATATTTAGAATTGCAAATAAACAGCCTAATAGTTTGTTGTTTAAATAAGGCACAAAACCGACAGCGAGGTACGTCGTGATCAGGGCCTAAGCAAGGAATGCAGTACGAATGAAAATCCTTGAGGTATTTACTTTCCACAAGAAATACAATTAACTTTTACTGACATCGGTTTAGAGCAAGAAAAAGTTTCCTCAACGGGGTACTTAGCTTAGTTGTAGACTTCAGTTCTGAAACTCGAAAACGAAAATTTCAGGAGTCGTCCGACCAGCACTTATGAACTGGTTCGGCTTCGGGTACCGCACAGCAAGAAAGACTGATGTAATGGTGTCGGCTGCATGCTTTATACCCCTGACTACCTGACATCATGGAAGATGAGACAGCAACAAACACAGGACCCAAGACTTTGTTAATCAGGCCGACTGAGGGCTACTGCAAGAAGATAACCCAAATGTGATAACTGCAACAGTGAAACACAAAGAACATCATGTAATGCATAATGTGTGTAAATGAAAAAATGTTAATATGGTTTGTTTTCTATTAGTGTATGTATGTCTAGGTCTTGCGTGATATTTTAGTAAAGGTGTTTAAAAGCAGTACAACAAACCATGCATTTCTCTAATAAGAGCTATAAATCATTCTCATTCTAAAAATCACTATCCTACTCAATGACTATACCAATACCTCCATCATCCCATCGAGAAATGTTCTTACTTTGTCTCTGGACAATGGATCACTGAAAAAGCAAATAAATGAAACTGCTTGATCTCATCACTGACTGACACAAAAATTTACACAACTTTGTCCGCCAAACCAACACCTTCTACTTAACCCCCTATGGGCTCAAATGGTTACAGAGTTTACCAACAAAATGTTCTTAATTCAGATATTTACTTAAATTGCTGAACATGCTTAAATGTGCAGGATTGGCCAATAATACGAGTGCCACAACAAAGCATTAAAAACTTTGATTTGTCAGTTAACAGAAAAAGTAAAGGAATCAAAACAGAAATTCTTACTATCCTGTACACAATAGCAAACTCTGGAACATAACATGCTTTAATAAATCAGCACTCAGTTTGCATTCTGACAGGCTGGAAAGGCAACTATTTAGAGCTCTGAATCACAGTGAAATTACTGTGCGAAAAAACTTTTAAAAACAAAGCTAAGCAGCTTTTCCCCCTTACTTGTTCAATTTAATTTTCTCATATTTGAAAGACTTATGACAAGGAATACAGCAAATTCAGTACGACGACTAAGCTACATTCTATACCAATGACAGCGTTTGTCTACCTTTGATGCACCAAAGATGTGATTAAATCAAAAAACAGTCCAGATACATAATGCTGCAGGTTCTGAACAAACAAAAAATCAGTGCTATATAGGTGCCAGAGTCAGTTTTTTTGTTTTTAGACTTGCATCTTACAATAATGGAGTTATCATTTGTTTCTGAAAAATGCCTTCTAGAAACCTTTATCACAGTATTAACTTGCAGGTTACCTCTAACACCCTGTTTTGAGTGATGCACATTTAATTTGCTGTGCTTATGTTCCACTTCTTTGCTAGCCATTTGTAAATACTTACAGATCTTATAAACACAACTGGTACAAGTATAAACACTTCAATATAATTTTATCAGAAACATTAGTACATCCCAATAAATCATGAAACTAAAGTACTATAATAGGGCTTAGTCCAGTTATTCTGAAGTTGTGTGTTGGGGCACATTTTCCTTCACCTACATATACCAGACATCTATGCGCAGCTATCACCTCTACAATCATCAAACTTTACAATCCATACTGTACTAAATTAGTACGGTGTGAGCATGTGATGTGCATAGCCTGAATTCATGCAGCTCTGAATTATACTGTATTGCTGTCTCAAGATCTCACACACACTCCTGGTGTGCATTCAATTTTAGTATGCGTAGATGTTTCTGGGATTTTACTTCCTGGCTCTCCAGTAAAGACATGTCTTCCAAAATGGACATTCCCAGAGAGAACAAAGTAAAGACCTGAACAGGAATAACGTGACACAGGAATTAATCCGATTGGCATTTCAGCTGTTAGGCAAATGTGACATCTACTCCTGGAAAAGTAGCCGTAAAAATATCTTAATCTTTAGATGCTTGGGGACAGTGTATAGCTATAGGAACAATGTCAAAATATTTTCAGCTTAAGAAGAACGTGAACAAAAGCAAGATATCAAAAACGTTCTTGCAGGATTACCTCAGGTAGCCACAACTAAGTTTATTAAATTGAAAATCTATTGTTGTCTTTCAGCTTGTCTCAGTTAGGGGTCGCCACAGCGGAACTCCGGTCCGCTAAGGACTGGCAGTAGATAGTTGCCAGCTCAACACCCAACCTTCAACGAAGGCACGCCCATTCACGCACATCTTTCGGAACGCCACTCTACCTGCGGGGAGGACATGCAGAATCTATTCCACCACCTAATTCATAATCTACATATAAAAGTGAAAAATCACACTAAAAATGCGGTCATCAAAACAAGTCACACATGACCAGCCATAAAATACTTAAAAGAATACAGAACTAATACACAAAGACCACCATACTGTGTGCTGCAAAAGTAAGGAGGGAGACCACCAGTCCTGCATGTTTATCCTGCTGCAAGAATTAAAATATGACTGGAAAAATACCAGTCAATTACCCTTACCTACCAGACTGAGAAAGGGTGGTCCTAATGTTGCATGCCCTCTGGCACTGTTAAGGTAAATACTAATAAGCTTACAAACTGGACAACTATAATGAAATGCTTTTGAAAGTGAAGACCAGCTTACAGCTCTCACAATTGCCAAACAAAAACAAAAGCTGTTGATCTGGTGGAAAGAGATGTAAACAGTATTGTAAAAGGCTTATGCAGTGTTTGTAACAGAAACTAAATGCCAGCTATCTGAAAAAAGTTTACCAGGTTGATCCAGTTTTGTTTTCATGAAAGAATGTCTATGCTGTATCTCTATAATATACAAGAGTTTAGAAAGACTGCTGCTAAGCAACTGCTTTTGATAACTCCAGAGAACAAAAACTGAGCACAACTCACGCAACAGGAAGTAGAAAAGGTTGTTGCCAAGTTTAGGGAGCCTATGACAAAGAATATAACCAGAGATCCTGCCAAGGCACAAGAAATATTTCAGAAATGTTAAGAAATCTGTATAAAGCAGAGAAATGTGGAAATCAAGGAAAGATACAAATGGAAAGGTTCATGGAAAACTTAAATATAGCAAGGCTAGTAAAGTACAGTTTTGTACCTACCATAAATGTAGATGTCCGAATTGGATAGCATCTGCAGTCATAACAACTGGGTTGTCCTGTCGTCAGGCAGCCCTTCAGTCGGCCGGATTCCAAAGTCCGGGTCCGGCTTCGGCTGATGTCGCACTTCACCCAACGTCATCTCTGTTGGTCTTCGGGTATATAAGCATCAGCCGGCGCCATTTTCTTCAGTGTTTCTTGCCCCAGATGCCAGAAGCCCTCTAGAAGGCTAAAAATTTTGGATAGATGCCAATGTTTCCAAAAGATAGAGGTAAACACAAAAATAAGCATGTATGTACATAAATACAAACAAATACACCATGAAAGAAGTCCCCCCACTAGCTAGCTATTAGAAGGGTAACCACCCTAGGAGTACCACAGAGGGAAGGAGGAGGGTAATCCTGACTGCAGATGCTATCCAATTCGGACATCTACATTTATGGTAGGTACAAAACTGTACTATGTCCTTCATGGATGCATCTGCAGTCATAACAACTGGGTAGAATACCATAGCCAACTAGGGAGGAGGATAAAGGTAGATTATGGTGTGTTTAGGATCCCTTGCAGAACAGCAGTGGCAAACCCTGCTCGGGATCTGGAATATAGAGGTAAATTATAATGCTTGGCAAATGTATGCACGGAGGTCCAAGTAGCCGCCTCAATAATGTCTTTGGTAGCCACTCCTCGTAAGAAGGCTGTGGTAGTGGCTGTTGCCCTTGTAGAATGAGGTCTTATGTTCTGTGGAATTTGCTTTCCATGGAAGGAGTAACAGAATCGTATGCAATTTCCTATCCATTTGGAGATTGTCTGTTTGGAAATAGCTTTTCCTTCCCTTCCTGTTGCATAGGCTACAAAAGTTGGTCAGTCTTTCTGCTATTTTTGTTCTGTCCAAGTAGTAGCGTAGCTGTCTATGTACATCCAAGGTATGCAGTATTCTTTCCCTCTGTTTTGTGGGTTGGGAAAGAAGGTAGGTAGGTGGATTGCCTGGTTTAAGGACACTCTGGATACCACCTTAGGCATAAATGTAGGATTAGTCCTCATGGACACTATCTTGGTGGAAGATTAGAAAGGGTTGCACTGCCATTAAGGCCTGTAGTTCTGAAACCCTCCTTGCTGAAGTAATTGCCAGTAGGAAAGCAGTTTTCCATGACAGGTGTTGCAGGTCTGCTGTTGCTGCTGGTTCAAAAGGTGATAGAGTCAATTTTCTAGCACAAAGTTCAAGTCCCAGGCTGGTAATGGTGGTTTCCTTGGAGGTTTTACATTCTTGATTCCTCTGAGGAACTGCCTGAGCAAAGGGTGTGAAAGAACAGGTGGATCAAAGCTCTATTCTGCTGAAATAGCTGATGCATGGATCTGGATGGAGGGATAGGGCAGGCCTGAGTGAAGTAGTTCGCCAGATACTCCAGAATGTTGGGCATATCTATGTTTGATACATCTTTACCTCTTTCTGAGCTCCAAATGACAAACCTTTTCCATTTCCCAGCATAGTTTCTTCTTGTTGAAGGTCTGCGTGCTTCAAGAATAATGTCTAACTCTTTGTGAAAGCTGTGGATTAGCAGCTGCTATGTGATGTTCCATGCAGTCAGTTGCAACGTTTTTAGGTTTGGATGCATGGTGCTGTAGTTGTTCTGAGTTAGCATCAAAGGCATCAGGGGTATTGGCCACATATTGTTCCGAGACATGCTCCTCAGCAGTGGGTACCAATGTTGTCTTGGCCAGTTTGGAGCTATCAGGATTATCCTTGGATGTTCCTCCTTGATTTTTAGTAATACTTTGTGTATCAAGAGAAGAGGTGGGAATGCATATGCTGTTAGTCCCTTCCAGCTGAAGGAGAGCGAGTCCACTTTCCATGCTAGTGGGTGGAATGTCCTTGTGCAGAATTTTTTGAGCTGGTGATTGAGAGGTGATGCGAATAGATCTATCTGAGGCATTCCCCATTTCTTCGAGATGGTCTTGAAGATGTCTGGGTGCAGCTGCCATTCGTGGACATCCGATGTAGTCCTGCTTAACATATCTGCTAGAGAGTTTTCTTTTCCTGGTACAAATATTGCCTGTAACTGGATGTTGTAGCTGAGTGCCAGGGTCCACAGCTCCAAAGTCATTCTGCATAGGGGGTAGGAATGAGTGCCTCCCTGTTTGTTGATGTACCACATGACTGTGGTGTTGTCTGTCCTTATCATCAACTGGCCTTCCTTGAGAAATGGTCTGAACTTTTGGATTGCTAGTTTTACTGCCAGCATTTCTTTTAGGTTGATGTGCAGGTGCAGTTGGTCCTGTGTCCACAATCCTTGCACGCATTTGTCCAGCATATGTGCCCCCCATCCCAGGTCTGAAGCATCTGTTGTGATGGTCTGGCTTGCTTGACCTTTGCGAAAGGGCAGGCCTGGGTTTGACTGGCATGCGTGAGCCCACCATAGGAACTCCTGTTTTAAGCATGGTATTAGTGGAATTTCCGTTTCTAGGCTGTGTCTGTGTTGGGACCATAAATTCTTTAGGTACCACTGAAGCTTTCTCATATGTAGTCTGGCAAATGGAACCAAGATTATGCATGATGCCATGAAACCCAAGGCCTGCAGTACCTTTCTTGCTGTTAACTTGTTCAGATTTGTTAGTGCCAAGAAGTAAAGAGGGAGTTCTTTTTGTTTTTCTGTAGTTAGGAATGCCATTTGCCTTACTGTGTCCAATTCCGCTCCCAGGAAAGTCCTTGTCTGGAATGGTATCAGCCTTGACTTTTGTAAATTGACTGTGTATCCCAGTGCTTGAAGCAAGTAAATGACCCTTTGTAAATCTGTTGTCAGCTTGCTTTTGTTGTCCCCTTGTATCAGACAGTCGTCCAGGTATGGATAAATTTGAATTCCCTGTAGTCTGCAATGGGCGATTACTGATGCCAGGCATTTTGTGAATACTCTGGGCAGTAGATAAGCCAAAGGGCAATGCTGAGAATTGATAGTGCTCTGATCCTGCAAGAAATCTGAGGTATCTTCTGCAGATAGGTCGAATGGGGACGTGCAGGTATGCCTCCTTGAGATCTAGAGTTACCAGCCAACACTCCTTGCCCAGCATGGGAAGAAGTTGCTGTAGGGTCAGCATTTTGAATTTTGGGACAATGATGTAAGTATTTAGGGTAGACAGGTCTAGAATTGGTCTCCAACTTTTTTCCTTTCTTGGAACTAGGAATAGTCTGGAGTAGAACCCCTTTCCTTGCTCTGCTGTTGGCACTTTTCCCACAGCTCTCATGTTTGCTAATTCCATTATCTGTTGTAGAGCCTCTGTTTTTGATTTGGAGGTAGGTTTGGCATTCCTCTTTGACTGGTAAAGTGTGGAAGTGGAACCGTAACCTTGATCTATGGTTCGTAAAATCCACTTGTCCTTTGTTATGTGGTGCCAGTTTTTGAAAATAAGGTTAGCTTTCCGCCTAGAGGAGCTGCTATTTGTTCCCTGGTAGGCGGGTTTAGGTTTAAGTCACTGTGGCTGTGTTGATGTAGAGGCAGGTGTTGATTCTGTGCCTCTGTTGTTACCTTGCCACTGTCGCCCTCTGTAGGCACCTCCTCTGGATTGGTTTCTGCCTCTGGAATGTCTATTCCTGCCCCTTTGAGGTCTTGTGGAGTCAGGAAAGGACCAATTTTGGCAGGCCAGTTCCTGCTAAACCTTGGGGTTGAACCTGCAAGAATTCTTTAACTGTCTGGACTGATTTTGCCTTTTCTTCCATTTTCTTCATAACCTGCTGGGCATTAGTACCAAACAAACTTGATTTATCCATAGGAGCATCAAGCAATTTAGATTTAACATGATCCGGTAAAGCTTGCTCCTTTAGCCATGCATGCCTTCTAATTACTGTGCCAGTCATGGCTGATCTAAATGAAGCCTCCAGTGCATCATAGCCACATTTTAAAGAATGGTTACTAACCTGCTGTATGTTATTTACCATTTCTAATACATAATTCTTATCAAGAGATTCATCAGTGGTTAGCTTTTTAGTTAACTGATCAAGCATGAACTCTTGGTATTGTATCATGTGAAACTGACAATTTAAAGCTCTAGCTGAAAGAGTGGCTGAAGTGTAAACTTTTTTACCCCATCTGTCTAATGACCTTGCTTCCCTTTCAGAAGGAACAGGGTTTTTAGCTATAGTCACGAGAACTGCCTTGGGACCCTGGGATATAGTTTCGGGGTCTGCAAGAGGGGCCTTGTAGAGGTGGTGATGAGTATCTGGCACCCTGTAAAATCTGTCTGGTTTGGCAGGGGCTGGGGGTAAAGAATCTGGAGCCGAGCAGGCAGCATTGAAAGCATCATCCACCACAGAGAGAACAGGAGGGATAGCTAAGGGCCGGTGCTGTGGTAGGTGCAAAAAGGTCCTAAGTCTTTTCCTGGAGTCTGAAAAATCCTGTTGCTGCCATTGGAACTGTTCTCGCATGGCATGCAAGGTTTCCCAAAGGAGAATTCTTCTGGAGGAAGCAGCTGGAATGGATTCTTCAGCATCAGAATCTTCAAAATTGGAGAAAGGAGCCTCTGGCTGGTCAGTTATGTCTGATTCATCAGCAGAATCATCAGAGGACACTGGCTCAGGGGGCTCTGCCCTAGGTCTCTTTTCTGGGGGCTGAGAGGCCCTGTCTGGGTGAGATTGAGATCCTCTAATTAATGAAATTAAATCTTCTGCCAAGGTAAGCATTTGAGAACTGGCAGAGGGCCTGGTGGAAGGGGGTTTAACAGGCACTGTCTTAGTAGCCTTGGCTGCTTTAGCCCTGGCGAAGGCCTTAATGGACATGGCTGCTGGAGGCCTAGCAGCACCACGTGCTGGGGTAGAGACATCCAAGGGAATGGTGTCTGATAAGTCAGTGGTAAGCACCGTAGTGGGTAAAATTTCTGAGGCCGATTCAAGAGTGTTAGCAGGGACCTCAGTTGTAGTGATAGTTTCAGGTGTAGTTTGATCAGTTTTCTCGGTTTCGGCCGAAACCGAGACACTCGCGGTTTGCTTAACCATGGTGTCGGCCGAAACCGCGGACCGCGAGTGTCTGTCTTTTTCTTTGCATTTTTTGGCAGAATGCGAAGTCGGAGGGTCCGACGGCATAATGTACGCAAAGTCAGAACCGAAAAACTGTTCTGCAAACTCTGACCGACGTCTAAGCGTTCGTCGGTTGAAAGAAGCACAGGACGAACAAGCTGCTACGTCGTGGGCTGGGCCTAAACAGGGCAGGCAGTAAGAGTGGAAATCTTTGAGGTATTTGTTTCCCACAGGTTAAACAATTATTAACTTTTTCTGACATCGGCTGAGGCAAGAAAGAGTCCCCAACGGGGTACTTAGCTTTAGAAGTCTTCGAAGTAGTATTCGGTAGAAGTAATCTCTGGATCCGACCGACCGGCACTTGCGAACAGCTTCTGCTTCGGGCGCCACGCGGCAAGAAAGACTGAAGAAAATGGCGTCGGCTGATGCTTATATACCCGAAGACCAACAGAGATGACGTCGGGTGAAGTGCGACATCAGCCGAAGCCGGACCCGGACTTTGGAATCCGGCCGACTGAAGGGCTGCCTGATGACAGGACAACCCAGTTGTTATGACTGCAGATGCATCCATGAAGGACATCAGAGCCTCATCCTCCTCCAACAGTCAGGATAGGAGGCGATGAGAGAAAAATGATGTAAAACCAATCTACAGGAAAATCCCCATGAATATATGGTATTCCTATGGAAGTTTGAAAACTAAGTGGAAGAATCTGAAAGATCTGGGAGGTTTTAACATTTTAAAAGGAGAAGCACCAATATCTTAGAAGAAAGTGGTTGTGGCTGGAATACCCAAGAACAGTATTTTCACGGTGCTGAGTTGCCAGCTCATACCCAAGAACAGTAAAGCTCCATCGCATCCAGATTAATCTAGACCCATTTTAGTTTTAAACCCTGATTATAAAGTAATAGATAAAGAATGGCAAAGTCAATGTCAAAACCAACAGATATGCATCAATGTGGTTTTGTGGTGGGAAGACAAACATTTGAAATTAACAGAACAATGATAACCCAGACGGAAGCAGAATACAAGAAAAATACCACTGTTGATGGTGGGTCTTGGTGCACAAGAGTCCGGCATGCCGCAAGATACTCAAGGTATTGGACCGACGGATGTATCTCCCTTGGATGGGTCCGGAGCCGCTGAGCAGGCAACGGCTTCTCAGGGTGTATTCAGACCTTGCAGTATGCAATTTCCAGATATTGCCACAATAAAATAAAATGTAGGTACTTTTCTCCCTTGTGCTGGTTCGTTTTTGGTTTACTTGTATTCAGACCTCAACATTTTGTATATCAAACAGACAGCTGCAAAACCAAAGACAAAAGCAACTTCTAAAACAAAAAAAAACAACGCATGGGCCACTTGCACAGGCCTCCATGCCTAAAAAGCAGATCAAAATGGCTGAAGACCTTATTACCTTGATCAAGGTACCCACCCCCCTCCAGATAAGAGGCCTAGGCAAGACATTGATTATGAATCTTCAGATCAGGTTTCTATTTCTTCTGATTCCTCCTCTTTTCAGGAATTATCTATACCTCTCTATGAGGATTCTGATGCTGAGGAGTCTATTCCATCTGCATCTCCTCCTGAGGATTATTCATTTGGAGAAACCTTGCATACTTTGAGGGAGCATTTTCACTGGGAGAGTCAAGACTTCTCAGATTCAAAAAAGAGGCTCGGGGATTTCCTTCTCCCTCAGCACAAGCCTTTAGCCATTCCCCCTGTTTTAGACATTGTGGATGATGTGTTTTCTGAGTCAAGCTTGACCCCTGACTCCTTACCTCCAGCTCCCAGTAAGTCTGACAGGTATTACTGGGTCCCTGACTCACATAAATTTTTATTTAGAAACCCTGTTGCTGATCCTGAAACTATTTCACTAGGTCCAAAGGGAGTTAAGGCTTCAACAGCAAAAAATCCTACCCCCTCTGACAGATTCAAGGGCACTAGACAGGTGGGGAAAAAAGGTTTATACATCTGCAACCTTGACAGTCAGGGCCTTAAACTGTCAATTTCATATGCTAAAGTACCAACAACATGTTATGGAATTGCTGAAACAAAAAATGATGTTGATTTTAGAATGTGCAGAAAATAACGAATTGCAGGAATTATTGCATGCAGCTGAACAAGTTGGAAAGCATACTTTGCAATGTGGTTTTGATTCCTTAGAGGCCTCCTGCAGGGCCGCAGTTACTGGATCTGTGATTAGGAGGCATGACTGGTTAAAGGAATAAAATTTGCCTGATCATGTTAAAGCTAAATTGCTAGATGCACCATTACAGCATGATTCTTTGTTTGGTATTAAGGCAGAAGAGGTTTTAAAGAAAATGGAAGACAAAGATAAGTCTATGCACACTGTTAGACTTCTTACAAGTGCAGCCACCAAGATTCAGTAGACACTGGCTTAAAAAAATTGGTACTTTCCTGTGTCAGACAGAGCTCAAAGGGGCAAATCCAGATGCCCTAAGGGTTCCAAATACCAGGCGCAAGTTTCATACAGGTCAAAGCAATGGGGCGCTTCTACCTCCAAATCTGGAGGAGATAAAGCGGAAACCTGCAGAAAGCAATCCCAATGACTTCCCTCAGCCTACACCAAGCACTTACCTTTTGGCAGCCCCCTTAGGGGGGAAGTTAGCACTTTTTGCTCAAAATTGGCAGTTAATAACCCAGGATAAGTGGGTACTAAACATAGTATCACAGGGATACAGATTCCATTTCCACACTCTGCCAATGGCAAATGGTTGGCCAGAGCTGCCAAAAAATCAATGGGCAGAGGCACAAAAACAGGTTACGTCCCTCATGGATATGGGGGCCATTCAGCCAGTACCTGAACAGGAAAAAGGACAAGGTTTTTACTCAAGACTGTTCTTGGTACCCAGAAAGGACAAGGCCTTGCGGCCAATACTGGATTTATTGATTTTTGAACACATACCTGGACATTCCAAAATTCAAAATGCTAACTTTGCAGCAGCTTCTGCCCATGCTGGGCAAGAATGCTTGGCTGGTGACACTGGACCTAAAAGAGGCATACCTGCATGTCCCAGTAAGAGATCGTGCAGACGTTACCTCAGATTCAAGCCTGGCTTAATGCATTACCAATTCTCTGCACTGCCCTTTGGCTAATCTACTGCGCCCAGGGTCTTTACAAAGTGCCTAGCACCAGTAATTGCATTTTGCAAAGTATACAAATATATCTTTACTTGGGACGACTGTCTCATTCAAGCAGAGAACAAGGACACTCTTCTTCGACACCTGGCATTTGTGAAAAGGCTTCTAACATGCCTAGGGTACACAAACTAAAAGAAATCACAACTGGTACCCTCTCAAAAGATAACATTCCTGGGTGCAAGCTTGAATAGAACTGCCCAGATGGCTTACCTCACGCCAGGCAAGCAAAGGCAACTGACTACTTACTTCAAACTGATAGCAACAAAAACCCAGTTATCTGAAAAAAGTACAGTTTTGTACCCAACATAAATGTAGATGTTCGAAGATCCACATTGCTGCAGTCCTTACATATGGGTAGTCCGCTGTCCTCGGTCGGCCCGAATACCAAAGTATAAGGCTGACGTCGGTCATGGGCGCTCAGATCTGACATCAGAGCGTCAGGGTATTAAAGCGCATGACCGACGTCATATCCTCAGTCTTTTCTTGCCCCAGATGTCAGAAGGCCCTAAAAAAGAAATGTCACAGCCAAAAATAGAATACATCCCAAAAAGCATGTAGAAATAACAGCTACCACCCAAATCATACAACCATTCCAAACTACAGAGGGGAAGGAGGGAGGGTAAAGTGGACTGCAGCAATGTGGATCTTCGAACATCTACATTTATGGTAGGTACAAAACTGTACTATGTTCTTCATCTCACATTGCTGCAGTCCTTACATATGGGTAGAATCCCAAAGCAGAGGTAAAGGGAGGCTGGCAAAATCATAAAGCATTGGGAGCTGCCAAAATGCCCTGTAAGATTGCAGTGGCAAATCCAGCCCTAGATTTGGAATAAAGAGGAAGGTGGTAATGTTTAGAAAAGGTATGCACTGAACTCCAAGTAGCTGCTTCCAAAATATCTTTAGTAGCTACTCCCCTTAAAAAAGCTGTAGAGGTGGCAGTAGCCCTAGTGGAGTGAGGTCTGATTCCAGCCGGAATCTCCTTACCATGATGGGAATAACAAAAAGCAATACAAAAGCCAATCCACTTAGAAATAGTTTGTTTTGAAACAGGTTTCCCCTGAGAACCCAAAGCAAAAGAAACAAACAACTGCTGAGACTGTCTGAACCCTTTAGTCCTGCTCAAATAATAACGCAACTGCCTGTGAATATCCAAAGTGTGCAAAATTTTCTCCCCTTTATTTTGGGGATCTGCATAAGTAGGCAAATGAATTGATTGGTTCAAGGCCACATTTGAAACCACTTTAGGCATAAAAGTAGGATTAGTACGCAGAGATACCCTATCCTTATGGAAAATTAGGAAGGGTTCAACTGCCATAAGAGCCTGTAATTCAGAAACCCTTCTAGCAGACGTAATGGCCAACAAAAAAGCAGTCTTCCAAGACAAAAACTTTAACTCAGCAGTAGCTGCAGGTTCAAAAGGAGGTAAAGTAAGTTTTTCCAACACAAAATTGAGATCCCAGGCAGGAGTAGGAGCTCTACGTGGGGGTCTTATGTTCTTTGCCCCTCTAAGAAATTGCTTAAACAAAGGTTGAGAGAATAATGGGGGGTCACAGTCATAGTAAGCAGAAATGGCTGCAGCATGAACTTTTATAGAGGAGAAAGACAAACCCTTGTCTAATAATTCTGTAAGTTATTGAAGAGAAACACTTAAATCAGGCCTGGAAACATCAAAGCCCTTTGTTTTGCTCCAAATTAAAAATCTCCTCCATTTATCAGCATAAACTTTCCTTGTACCAGGCCTTCTGGCCTCCAAAATAACATTCAAAACTTGTTGTGGAAGCTGCGACCCTCCAGGTTCTAGAACAGAATATGCCAGGCTGTTAGATGCAGGGACTGAATCCTGACATTGAGGAAATGATTGCCCTCCTGTGACAAAAGGTGCGGAATCGAAGGCAAAGGCCATGGAGGCTCCTGTACTAAACTCCTCAGCAGAGGGTACCAGTGCTGTCGAGGCCAATCTGGAGCTATTAGAATCATGGAGGGCTTGTCTTGTCTGACCTTCAAGAGTACCTTGGGGAGGAGAGGCAGAGGCGGAAAGGCATAGACGTGAAGATTGCTCCAACTGAATGATAGAGCATCCACTTTCCAAGCTGTGGGATGAAACATTTTTGTGCAAAACTTTGGCAACTGGAAGTTTAGTGGAGAAGCGAACAGATCTATGTCTGGAGTTCCCCATACCACTGTCAATTTCCGAAATACATGAGGATCCAATTTCCACTCGTGGGGATCCACCATCTGTCTGCTCAAAACATCTGCTAAGGAGTTCTGTGCTCCTGGTAGAAACCTTGCCTGAAGATTGAGGTGTAAACAGAGCAGTCTCCCACAAAATCATTACTTGCCTGCAAAGAGGGTACGAATGGGTTCCCCCTTGCTTGTTGATGTACCACATGACAGTTGTGTTGTCTGTTTGAATCAACACTTGCCCTGGGTGAAGTAAATCCTTGAAAGCCATCAATGCAAATTGGACTGCTAACATCTCCTTCAAGTTGATATGTAAATGTTGAAGTCTGGCAGGCCATGTGTCTTGAACCCATTTTCCATTGAGGTGTGCTCCCCAAGCCTTGTCAGAGGCATCTGTCGTTAAAATCTGACTCGCCTCTGGTCGGGTCACAGAGAGTCCCTTGTTTAGGTGACATTCCTGAGCCCACCATAAAAATTCCTTTTGAATGCAAGGTATTATTTGAATGACAGTGTCCAGATCTTGGCAGTGTTGTGTCCATACATTGAGATACCATTGTAGCTTCCTCATATGCAGTTTGGCATTGGGAAGCACCAGAATACAAGATGCCATGAACCCCAAGGCTTGAAGGACTGTCCTTGCAGTCAGCCTGGACCGTAGAGACAATTGATGGAAGTAAAGAGTAAGGTTCTTTTGCTTGTCCGGGGTCAAAAAAGCCATCTGAGAAGCTGTATTCAGTCTCACACCCAGAAAGCACATTTCCTGAGAGGGTACTAGACTGGACTTTGTTTCGTTCACAGAATACCCTAGGCACCTTAACACTGCCATCACATACTGTAGATGATGAAGAAGTTCGTACTTGTCTTGAGCAAGAATCAGGCAATCGTCCAAATAAGGATAAATTTGTATTCCTCTTAACCGTAAGAAGGCTATCACTGGAGCCAGAACCTTTGTGAACACCCTGGGCGCAGTAGATAAACCAAAGGGCAATGCAGAGAACTGATAATGTAAAGTCCCAGCCCGAAAACGCAGGTACCTCCTGCAACTGGGCCTGATAGGAACATGAAGATAAGCCTCTGAGATCCAGAGTTACCATCCAGTGATCTTTGCCCAACAGGGGTAGAAGTTGTTGCAACGTCAACATTTTGAATTTTGGAATGTCTAGGTATGTGTTGAGGATAGATAAATCCAAAATCGGTCTCCAAGTGTTTCCTTTCTTTGGTACTAGAAACAGGCGAGAATAAAATCCTAGGCCCACTTCTGACAGAGGGACCTGCTGTATAGCCCCCATTTGAAGAAGTAAAGAAATCTGCTTGTGAGCCTCTACCCTTTGCTGAGGAGGAACGTCTGGCATGCCTCTGAAAGGAGGCAATGTATGGAAATAAAACTTGTAGCCTCGGTCTATAATGTCCAACACCCATTTGTCCTGGGTGACTAAAAGCCAGTTTTGCTTGAAGAGTGCCAATTTTCCACCCAAAGGAGCTGCCAGACAGGAAGAATCCGGCAGCTGAAAATGCAGGTCATTGGGCCTGTTTACGAAAGGACTGGCCCCTGCCCTCACCTGTAGATTGTGCAGGTGAACTCCACGTTCTAGGCCTGAAAGTACTCTGAGCTCTGCCCCTACCACGTCTAGATCTACCCCTAGACTGTGAATCAGAAGGATAAGCCCATCCCTTAGTAGGCCAATTCCTGCTAAACTTAGGAGGCTGCACCTGCAAAAAATCTTTAACAGTCTGCATAGACTTAGCCTTGTCTTCCATTTTCTTCAAGACAGACTCCACAGGAGAACCAAACAAAACTTCAGACTGTAAAGGAGCATCCAAAATTCTAGTTTTAACATGCTCTGACAAATTCTGATCCTTAAGCCAGGCGTGCCTGCGAATAACTGAACCAGTGGCAGCCACCCTGGAAGAAGCCTGTAAAGCATCGAAACCACACTGCAAAGAATGCTTACCCACCTGTTCAGAGGCATGTACCAAATCCTGTAATTCTTTACACTCTATGCCCTCTGCCAAAGCATCCACTTTAGATTTTAGTTGAGTAAGGAGAAAATTCTGATACTTCAACATATGAAACTGGCAATTCAAAGCCCTCATTGCTAAAGTGGAAGAGGTATACACTTTCTTACCCCATCTATCCAAAGTTCTAGCATCTTTATCAATAGGAACTGGATTCTTTACAACAGAAGCCCTGACACCCTTAGGTCCCTGGCTAATAGTTTCTGGGTCAGCCCTTGGACTCTTATACAGATATTTATGAGCCTCAGGTACTCTGTAATACCCGTCAGGCTTAACTGGCGCAGGAGGCAGAGAGTCTGGATTAAGGGAAGCCTCGGAGAAAACGTCTTGAACAACATCCAAAACAGGAGGTATAGCTAAGGGCCTATGTTGTGGCAAAAACAAAAATTCCCTAAGCCTCTTTCGGGAATCTGAGAAATCCTGACCTTCCCATTTAAAATGTTCCCTCATAGAATGCAGGGTTTCTGAAAAAGAAAAATCCTCTGGAGGAGAAGCAGAAGGAGTGGAATCCTCTGCGTCTGAATCAGAATAAGGAGGAAAATCCTGAATGTCTTCAGCCGAAGACTCTGAGTAATCTGAAGCCTGCTCCAAACTTTCCACCTCTGGCTCCACCCTAGGCCTCTTATCAGGAGGGGGCATAGAACCTCTGATTAAAGAAATTAAATCTTCTGCCATTTTAAGCATGTGTTTTTTAGGCACAGAACCTGCAGAACTAGGACTGACACCCGTGGAAGACAAACCAGGCCTGCCTTTGGAAGGAGCCTTAGATAAAGAAGGAGAAGGCCTAACCACCTTAGGCAAGGAAGGGAGAACAGCAACCTGAGAGGCCCCCTCACCTGACCTGACTCCTGAGAGGCCACATCTTGCAAAGTTAAAGCCTCCCCCTGAGACTCAACTGAAACCTCGGCTGGATCCACAGATTCCACCGTAGTTTCTAAAGAACCGGCCTCCGGAATGGACTACTCATCCTGCCTGGACTTTAAAGATTTGTCTTTGCGCTTCTTCGCGGTAGCGGGCGTCGGAGGATCCGACGGCATATTATAATTACACCGCTTACCGAAGACAAGCCTAGCGCAATCTAACCTGCGTTTAATGGTGCGTTTATTAAACCTAGCACAAAAGCGACACCCGACTACGTCGTGCTCAGGTCCCAAACAAGGAATACAAAGAGAGTGGTAATCCCTATGCGGTATCTGTTTCCCACAAGAAATACAATTATTCACTTTTTCTGACATCCGGAATTAACTGAGGCAAGAAAAAACAAAAATATTCCCCAACGGGGTATTTAGCCCAACTTGGTTTCGGTCTGAAACTCAGAATACAAAAATTTCAGAACGCCGAACGGCACTTGCAAACGCTGCTTCTGCATCGGACCATGCGGCAAAAAAGACTGAGGATATGATGTCGGTCATGCGCTTTAATACCCTGACGCTCTTATGTCAGATCTGAGCGCCCATGACCGACGTCAGCCTTATACTTTGGTATTCGGGCCGACCGAGGACAGCGGACTACCCATATGTAAGGACTGCAGCAATGTGAGATGAAGAACATCAAATTCTGCAGGCTCTGGGCTTCATGGCATCCTGCATCCTACTGATTCCATATGCAAGACTGCATATGAGGAAACTTCAATGGTACCTGAAAAGTTTATGGAGTCAACATTCTCACAGTCTGGAAGCAACGATTCCTCTCATTCCCTGCCTACAGCAGGAGTTTCTGTGGTGGGCAAAGGCATGTCACCAAAACATGGGACGGCCCCTCACTCTCCCCCCTGCCAGCCAAACCTTAACTACAGACGCCTCGGATTATGCCTGAGGAGCCACATGGTAGGAAGATGCATTCAGGGCATATGGACCCCAAAACAAATGCATCTACATATCAACCAGAAAGAGATGCTAGCTGTTCAATATGTCCTAACAGCCTTCAAGGACTTGCTTCATCCAGGACAACTACTGATAAAGACGGACAACACCACAGTCATGTGGTATATAAACAAGCAAGGGGGCACACACTCATACCCCCTATGCAGATTAGCCATGGCACTGTGGGACACAGCTTTGACCTACCAAATACATCTTCAGGCTCAGTTCCTGCCAGGAAAACAAAATACACTGGCAGACGATTTGAGCAGAAACGTTATGGATCCTCACGAGTGGAAACTAAATCCACAAATCTTCAGCATAACAGAAATAGGGGAGTCCAGGCTTAGATCTATTTGCCTCTCCTCAAAATTATCAATTGAAAAGATTCTGCACAAGGACTTACACCGACAAGCATGGAAAGTGGACGCCCTATCAGTTTGCGCATTTCCTCCACTGCCTCTTCTCCCCAAGGTCCTCCTAAAAGTCAGAGAAGAGAAACCAAAGATGATACTAATTGCCCCGGACTGGCCCCACCAGTACTGGTACCCAATCCTAAGGAACTTGTCTCAATACCCAGCTTGGACCTTACCTCAAAGACTCAACTACTGTCCCAGCAAAACAATCAGATCCTGCACAATCAACTACAGACACTGAACCTGGCAGCATGGCTGATTATGTAGTTATACAAACACCTCTCATAAAGCTGTGCTGGATGTCAATTTGGAAGCCAGAAGGCCTAGTACTAGAAAATCTTATGCTGACAAATGGAAGAGATTCTGTGCTTTGAATCGAGCACAAGGAACTGATGCAGCAGAACCAAACATTCCTCAGATATTACAATACTTAACTGAGATGCTTGACAAAGGCCTATCTTTCTCATCAATTAAAATCCATGCCTCTGCCTTTTCAGCTCATTACAGTGCAGAGCCACCAATCTTTTCTCATTCTTTACTAAAGCAGTATCTTAGAGGAGCCAAAAATTTAAGGCCTCCTAGATCACCATTACCTGCATGGGACCTCAATTATGTGTTGGAAAAGCTCACCCAACCTCCATTTGAACCAGCTGCTACCGCTGATATAAAGTTCTTATCATGGAAAACAGTTCTGCTACTAGCAATTACTTCAGCAAGAAGAGTTTTAGAGCTACAGGCCCTCATGGCTGTAGAGCCTTTTATCATTTTTTACCCAGACAAGGGTGTCTGAGGACAAATCCTACTTTTATGCCTAAGGTGGTTTCCAGTGTGGCTCTTAACCAAACTATTCATCTGCCAACCTTTTATCCAAATCCACAGAACAAGGGGGGAGAGAATTCTGCATTCATTGGACGTACACAGACTGCTAAGATTCTACTTGAGCAGGACTAAGAAAAAATGAGCAATTACTTGTGTCATATGCTGCAGGATCAGAAGGAAAGGCTATTTCAAAGCAGACAATTTCAAAGTGGATAAGCCACTGCATCTGTTTTTGCTATCTACACCATGGTAAACCTGTGCCCAAGGGCATTAGGTCGCATTCCACCAGAGCTGCAGCTACTTCAGCAGCCTTTCTCAGAGGAGTACCAAACAGACATTCTAGAGGCTGCTACTTGGAGTTCTGTTCATACCTTCACAAAGCATTATCATTTGCCTCTCTCCTCTAAGTCCAGGGTAGGCTTTGCCACTGCAGTTCTGCAGGGCCTTATAGCCACACCTAATGTTTTTTAGCTTCAGCCTCTCAACCATAGCTTTGGGATTCTACCCAAATGTAATGACTGCAACAGTGAAACACAAAGAACATAGTACAGTTGTGTACACTTACCATAAATGTAGATGTTCGCGTGTATTCACTGTTGCAGGCCAGGGTACCCTCCCGCCATCCCCCTATCATTCTGGAGTTTCTTTCCTTTTATCTTCTACAACCTATGTGGTGTATTTGCTTGTAGATGAAGGTAAAGTTTATATTGATGCATGTATATGTGTGTATGTATGTGTGTATATATAGATATAGATATATATATATATATATATATATATATATATATATATATATATATAAAATATTTGCTACCTTTTTGGGGGCACCTGACATTGGGGGCAAGAAAAACTAAAGAAAATGGCGTCGGCTGCATGTTTTATACCCTTGATGACCTGACGTCATGGAAGAGAAGACAGCAACCGACGCAGGACCCAAGACTTTGGAATTCAGGCCGACTGAGGGCAACCTGCCAGCAGATTAACCAAATGTAATGACTGCAACAGTGAAACACAAAGAACATCAGAGAAGCAATTCACACAAACAAATGGGGGGGGGGTATATGTGACTCCCAAATATGCAACAGAGTCTAGAAGATTTAGGACCTTTCCTTGGAAGGGTACACAGGTATTTTTATTCCCCAAGTAGACCCCCAAAGAATTTTTCCTCCGGTAGATAAATACTAGAAGTGTGATAGAGAAGAAATAGGTAATTCAGAACTTTTTTAGTAATGTAATGAGTTGGCAGATTGTAAAAATTCCCTGAAGACTAGTTCTATCAGAAATGCTGGGTGAGAAACTGCCTAGACATAGCAAGGTCTTGCAGAGTCTAAATATGGTGGCCGCTAAAGAAATTACTAGAAAATGGAAATCAAGTCTAAACAAACTGTGCTAGAAACAGTGAATATAGTAAGAGAGCTAAAACTGGAAATGGGATCTTTAGAAAAGGGTAAGAGCAAATTACATAGAAAAATGGGAATTGCTGGAAAAATAAATGCAGAATAAGGTTTTACAGGAAGAATGAGGTTTAAAAAAAAAGCCAGGATTTGAATGAGCTACACAAGGTTTGACAATGTCTGAAGAGATTACAAGTTCTGGTTTTTAAGCCCTAACTTTGATAGGGTTTCTGTCTTTACACACAGTGCAGACTGGAGAAGTTGCTGACCGCAACTGAGCTCAAAATATAAGTATCTTGATTTTTTTTTGATTATTTTTACAGATTACTGTTTAGTAAAACAAAACTTTTTTTTTTTCTTTCGCCTGAACCTTCTTGTGTTCTGACTGTCCTTCTCAAACATTTTGGAAATATACAGTATATTTCAGAGCATTTGTTATAACTGTATTTGCTATAACTGATTTAAGTATTTTTTTCTGGCTTTTTGATTATTTACTGCTTAGCGACTGCATTTTCGCCTGTTTATACAGCTCTGCATTCTATTTAAACTGTTTTTGTGTTTATTAACTGTTTTGCACCTTTAAAAAAGTTATTTGTTGCTTCATTTTACCTGTAGGCTAACACTCAAGTGCGCTAGCTGTTTAAAAGCATTTATAGCATTTACTGTCTGTTTTTCCTCTGTTTTCCGCAAAAAAATATCTTGTTTTCCCGCCTTACTGAACTAGAATAGTCCAGTCTTCAGAGTTTGCTGATCTCTGGGCTTTGGCTTGGTTCCTGTGCTATTCCGTATCCTTATTTGGATAAAGGGAAGCTTCTTTGTTCACCAGTGGGAGTGGGGAGCACTGAGCAGCCTATTTGTCCCTAGAGCAGTGGTTCCAGCCAGAAACTTGTAGTCTGTTGGCCATTTTGGGTCAATTCCTAGCTCTTTTCAACCCCATGCTATAAAGCCCGCTTTAGCGCGCTTTTGCGTGATTTAGCGCGGAGTTGCCCACAGAGCACCATCGGGTAGCGCCGGTTAAACTATTTCTGGCTCCATAAAGTCTGCTCTTCAATTTTTCCCTTTGAACTTCTCTACTTGCAATCTAAACGGTCTATTTTCTATATCAAAAGCTCAGCACTTGCTCCTAAAGCATTTTTATATAGGTAAAGTACTTGTATACTAAACAAAGTACTACATTAGCCTAGAATCCCCTTGAGTACCCATTTCCCTATAGGTCCCTTCTGACTCAGTTACACAGCAAACTTTTTCACTTTTTCTAGCATGTCGAAAGGTAAGTTGCTAGCGTCCTCTCCTGTTCAGCTGGTGAATCTGGGCATCTTGAGGCAATGTTACAATTGCCTCATGTACACAGACAACCCACTCCTTCTCCCACAAAACACAAATACATGTGAGAGATGCAACTATATAGCCAAACTGGAGGCTGAGCTCTCTCAACTCAGGACTGGCAAGACCAGACATGAGGAGAAGGAAACCACGCACACCACAAACCCAGTTTCACATAGAACTATCACAACTGCAAAACAACACAAACACACAAAGACATACTCGGAGGCACTGATCAAAAATCTACCAAAACTACAGAGGCCTCCAAAGCAGACACCCAAGCAACTGCCACCTCAAGACATAAGACATGCAATACATAATTCTCAAAGTCAGTGTGCTAAACAGTCACAGCCCTTAAGGCCAAACACAATGCCAGACACATTTGTTATAGGTGACTCCATAGTCAGACACACTGACGTCCCACTCACCAGACTGAACAAGGAAAAGATCACAGTAAGCTGCCTGTCGGGCGCTAGAATCCGCCACATAACACAAGCACTCAGGTCACTCCACAGCAAGTACAAGTATGACTCAGTCATTATCCATGCCGGTGTGAACGACCTGAGACGTACCTCCCTGGACTACATGAAGAGAGACATAGAGGAGCTCTGATTATGTAGCCCAGGCCGGTATGACCCTGACCCTGAGCAGTATCCTACCCTCACCAAGAATGATGCCACAATACAGAGACAAAATGATCAGCTTTAATAATTGGCTTAATTACTGGTGTCATTCTAAGGAGATCCAATGTCTGCCTGGGATGACATGCTGGACAAGCCACGCTGCTTCGCAAGGGACGGCTTGCACCTGTCACCCCTGGGCTTCCGGATATTGGCAAAGGCTCTTGCCACCCCCATAGTGCCTTTTTTAGGCAAGGCTCAAATGATAAACCTACCACCCTAGAAAACAAAAATGGAAAAAACTAAGGGTAATACTGCTCAATGCCAGAAGTCTAAACCTCAAGATGCATGCCCTCGAAGCCCTCCTCAGTATGGAGAACATCGATGTCTGTGCTGTGACTGAAACCTGGTTCAAGGCTCCTGAGAGCACCCCAGCACTATCAGGTTATACCTCATATCATGCGTTCCGGACCGAACCACAAAAGGAGGGGGAGTATCCATATTCATAAAGGATACCCACACCTCCAGGTTAGTGGCAACGCACGAAGCATCGGAGACCATCCAGGTGCAATTAACCATAGGTAAAACTGCCCTACAGTTTGTAGCATGCTACAGACCACCCTCAAACTCAGGAAACCCACACAGCCTTCCTGAAGACACTGGAGAGTATGAATGTCTCTCCAAACACCATCATATTGGGTGACTTCAACTACCCAAACATAGACTGGGAACATTACTCAATCGCCAACACCCTAGCCCAAAGGTTCCTGGAGTTCATAAACTCAAATACTATGGAACAACTAGTCACCATTCCCACAAGAGGAGAAAATATACTAGACCTGATCACAAACATGGGGACAAAATGCTCCACACCGGAAGTATATCCCTCATTGGTGAGATCAGACCATAAATTAATCTCACTGGAGATCCATATCCCGCCCCCAACCCCAGCAAAAAAGACCACAGTGAAGAACTTCTCAAAAGCAAACTTCACACTTAAGACTGGAGTGGTATCCTTCAAGGCCCCCGAGCCAGTGGAAACCACAACCCACGCTGCTGAAACCCTTACAAATGCCTTCTACGAGCACCTCCAGGAATGTATGGATCAAGCAATCCCTAATAAAATCAAGACCCTTTCCACCAAAGGCAGGCGCCCGGTCTGGTGGACCCCAGCCATAAACAAACTCTACAACAAGAGGAGAAAGCTACTACATGACAGAGCAAAATCCCTAAAAGGGAAGGCATCTCTGATCAATACTAGCAAAAAACTACGATCACTCAAAATCATCCAAGGCCAACTTTGAGAGAAACATCGCTAAAGACACAAAAGACAATCATAAGGCCTTCTTTAGCTATGTTAGAAACCTGGGTGGAAACTCCCAGATATGCTCAGAATTAGTCCAAAATGATACAAAAATCACTGAACCCACAGACATTGCCAACATACTGGCAGACAGGTTCAGTGCAAATTTCTCCCCTCCCTCCCCCCCAAAAGGAGAAATATCTATCCCACCAGAGTCTAGCCTCCCAAACATCTCAGATGCCCAGGTGAGAGCTGCTCTCTCTAAAGCAAAAAACACAGCATCAATGGGACCGGACGGTGTCCCCGGCTGTGTGCTACACGAACTCAATGAGGAACTAAACCCACACATAAGGCTGCTGTTTAATCTTAGCCTTACTATAGGATACGTACCCAAAAAATGGCGTACGGCAACTGTGGTCCCACTCCACAAAGGCGGTGCTTCTACGGACCCTGGAAATTACCGCCCCATAAGCTTGACGAGCCTTGTCTGCAAGGCTATGGAGAGGATCATAATGGAACTCAAAGACATTGGGGACCTACAGACACTGGATCCTACCCAATTTGGCTTTGTCAAGGGCAGATCCTGCCACTTGAACTTGGTCGACTTTTTTGTAACAGTCACTAAGGCCATTGATGAGGGTAAGGCAGTTCACACAGCCTACCTTGACCTAGCAAAAGCGTTCGACACAATACCCGACTCGGGCATCATAGAAAAGCTCACCAGCTTAGATGTAAACCCATATGTCACAAGATGGGTTGCAAACTGGCTCAATGACAGAACCCACAAGGTTAGAGTTGCTGGTGCCATGTCAGACTAAGCCGGTCACGAGCGGTGTCCCACAGGGCTCAGTCCTGGGCCCCCTCTTGTTCGGCATTTATTTTTCTGAAGTGCAGGCAAACATAGGGGGATTGTGGCTGACAAAATTTGCAGATGACTGCAAATTGGGCACCATAATTGACACTCCATCAGACAGAGACATCCTCCAGAGAGGTCTCATAGAAATGGATAACTGGTGCCAGAGCCATGGCCTTAAGCTAAATGCCAAAAAATGTATAGTCATACCCTTTGGGAAAAACAAGGTAACCCCTAATTACCACATAGGTGGTAATCCATTAAACACGGAAGAAGTTATCAGGGACCTGGGGACCCAAGTTGACAGTAACCTCTCTTTTGACACTCACATTGCCAAAGTGGTTAAGAAGACCTTCTACATTGCCCACCTGATCATGAAGGGATTCACATCCAGATCAGGAGAGGTCATTGTACCCCTGTACTCTTCACTTATCAGACCAATGATTGAGTACAACGCCCCATTCGGAATGTACCTTACCCTACCATCTGCAGCAGTTGGAAAGACCCCAAAAGTTCCTCACCAAAAAGATAAAGGGGCTCAAACATATGTCATACGCTGCCCGACTGAAGAAACTCCAGCTCTATTCAGTCGCATACCGTCTGCTCAGAGGTGATCTGTGCCTGACATACAAGGCCATGTCCAACCCAGAATTAATGGACATGCTCCACCTCAAAAAATCCAAATCCACCAGAGCCACGAGAGCAAGAGACTTAAACCTCAACACAGATATAAATAGGACGTGCTGGAGGGACAGATTCATCACCCACAGACTCCCTACACTATGGAACAGAATCCCAGTCCATGCGAGGCAGAGCCCCTCACTGACTCTGTTCAAGAGAAATCTTGACGAGTGGATGGGAGATCGTAGGTTTACCCCGGGAATCATCTCTGTGTCACTGCTGGACAGAGGCACAGCAAACTAATGGGTATAGTATTCTCATCCTAAGGGGTGGTGAAAGCCACACACACTCTGGCTAGGCTTATAAATGCCCTAGGGCAGATAGGTTCATAGGTTCATACTAGGCTAAGTGATACAAAGAAGTTATGTACTCACCATAACGTTCCATCCAAGTAGTTCATTTGTCTTCAACCTGTCGGATACAGGATAGCTGGCAATTTTACTAGCATCTGCTCCAAGCTCCTCCCCTAACGCATAATACACCTCCACTATCCTCCAACCCCCAGATAGAGTTTGCTGAACCTTGTACTGATAACCTGACCTAAAAAAATACTTGACCTATAAAACTTAAGCCTGTAGGCTGTTCATATGCCAAGGTCTGGGGGAAGGAGGGAGGGACGGCTTAAGATAAATGAAGTAGAAATATTCAAATGGGACATTATGGTGTGCACATAAAACTTCTTTATCTGAAGTTTACTTCATTTGGTCTTCAACCTGTGGGACAGAGTCCCCAGCTACTAAACTCTTGGGAGGCCCTCATGGAAGGATATTCTGGAGCACCGCGGAACTGAAGGATGCTCTCCCTCTGGAAGTCAAATCCAATTTGTAATGAGAAATAAATGTATGAGATGAGGAACAAGTAACTGCAGAACAAATCATCCAAAGACACTAGACCAAAAGGTCACAGACTTAGCCATCAATCTAGTGGAATGAGTTCTCAACTGACCCGGAGGAGACATGCCTCTGTCCTTATAGACCTGAAGGATGCATGAAGAAAATCCATCTAGAAATAGTGACCTTGGAGATGGGTTTCCCAAAAAGGGTTTATAAAAGGATACAAACAATTGATCAGATTTATTGGAAATTTTTTGTCCTGTGTAAATAGAATCTGAACTGCCTACGAACCATCCAGCAGGTGGAGTTTGTATTCCATCTTATTAGTAAAATTAGGAAAGAACACAGGCAAATTGATGGTCTGATTGATACTGACTGGTGATGCCATCTTAGGAAGAAAGGATGGACTGGTCCGAAGGGAAACTATCTTTGTGAAAAATCATATAAGGAACTTTGATGGACAAGGCCTGCAGCTCTGAAACCCTTTTGGCAGAGGTAATAGCCACTAGAAAAGCTGATTTCCAAGATAAAGATTTCAGATGTACTGTAGCAGCAGGCTCAAAAGGCAAACTGACCAAAGCTTGAAGAACCATAGTAAGATCCCATGGGGGAATAGGATCCTTGACCAGGGGGGCATAACAAGAATGTACCTTTAATAAAGGCTTTACATAGTCTAGAGTAAGTTAGAGAGGCAGAATTCTCGCCCACATGAAAATGAGAAATGGCAGCCAGCTGAACCTTGACAGAAGAACTAGCTCAGTGTTGAAAAATATCAGCTAGAAAATCAAGAATGGCGGAAATAGGAGCCGTGAAGGGGTCTAAACTCCTTTGAGAGGCCCAAAAGGAAAAACGTTTCCACTTGCTGCAATAAACCTTCCGGGTTGAAGAGCAGCCACCAAAATAGATCTGAGGAGGATAGTCCACGAGTCATAGCAATCACGGGAACTGGAGCAGCCAAGCTGTGAGCTTCAAACTGTTCAGATTCAGATGAGGAACCTCCAAAGGGTGTGAAATCAGATCCTGAATGGGATCTAGGATCCAAGGCGGAGCCAGAAGATGAGACCAAAGGAAGGGAAATCATACCTAGCGAGGCCAAAACGGGGCAATGAGGATCACTTTGCTCCTCAGTTAATGAGCTTTCTGTTGAAACCTTGGAATAAGAGGTACTAGACGGTAAGCATACAGAGGACCGGGAGGCCAAGCATGAACTAGAGCATCTCTGGGGGACTCCCCCAGCAGGGGGTTCAGAGCGAAAACCTCGCTGCACTTCGCATTGTAAGGAGATGCGAAGAGATCGCAGCAAGGTTGACCCCACTTGCATAAGATCTGTTCCACTACTGAAAGATTCAGACACCACTCGTAACACATCAGAATAGTCCGACTTAGCCTGTCCACTATGATTTTGGACCATCTCGGAATGTGCGTTGCGATGAGAAAACGACCAGTAGAGATCGCCCATTCCCACACTCTCATGGCCTCGTGACAAAGGGGGTAAGATCTGGTCCCTCCCTGTTTGTTGATATACCAGACCATTGACAGATCTGACTGAATTGCAATCGTTCCCAGAGGAAGAAAGGCATGAAGGGCCAGCAACACTAGAGGGACTGCCCTCATCTCTAGGACATTTAAGTGCAAGCTGGTCTCTACAGGGGACCACAGGCCTTGGACAGTCCTGCCCGAACAATGACCCCCCCCACCTGAGATGGGATGAGTGTGGTCAATGTGGCTTTGGCCGGGGCTGGAACCAAGGGTCATCCCTCCAAAATGTCCGGAGAACACATACACCATATGAGGGACGACCGACAGACTGGACTGAGTTGAACTGGATATGCCAATGGCAGTTCCAACAGGGACCATTGTACAGCTAGAGTCCACTGTAGAATTCTCACGTGTAACCGGGCACACGGGAGAAGTGTTATGGTCACCGCCATAGAGCCTAAGGCCCTCAACACCAATTCCGTCATTGGTAGATGAGAGTGGTAGATCAGGGAGTCATGCACCCTTAGGTTTTGCACTCCCTGAGGTCAGGAAGATTTTGCACTGTAAAGTATCTATCCTGGCGCCAATGTAGTCCATCACCTGTACAGAATCTAGGAAGTGATTTGGATGCGGACTGATCCCCAAACGCAGGGCAAGGATCAGGAAATAATCCCTGGTTTGGGAGAGTAGATGCCTGGTGGGAGTAGTGAGGATCCAATCGTCCAGGTACGGAATACACCTGTATCCCCTAAAGCCTCAGGTGAGCCGCTACTACCACCATCACTTTGGTGAACACCCTGGGAACTGTGGTGAGACCAAGGGTAGGGCTCGAAATTGGTAATGATCGACTCCTAGCCAGAAGCAAAGGAACCTCCTGGAGCTTCTGAGCAGTTTTATGTGATAGTAAGCATACTGGAGGCCCAACGAGCACATCCAGTCACTCTCTTGCAGGTACGGCATGATGGACTGTAGTGTGACCATCCGGAACTTCTCTTTGGCAACTGACAGGTTCAGGGTAGAAAGGTCCAGAATGGGCCTCAAGTCCCCCGTTTTCTTTGGCACCAAAAATAACCTGAAGTACAAGCCCGATCCGGACTGATCTGGGGGGACGGTTTTTGATGTCGAGTTTTTCTAGCAGCTTGGAAATTTCCTGTGCTGCTGCCTCCCTTTGCGTGGGTGGTACGTCCAGGAGGTGTTTGGGTGATTTAGCTGTACCCACAAAGGGGACAGAGTATCCTGTATATATGATCTGAAGCACCCAGTGGTCTGATGTTATGGACTCTCATACCGCTAGGTGCAAGGACAATCATCCCTCGATTGCCTCCAGAGTAGAGCAGTCGGGCCACCCTTCAGGATTGCTGCCCGGGTCTGTCAGAGAAAGGTTCTCGAGACCCAAAATTCCTCAGACCCCCTCTGGCTCTGGGGCGGCGTCCATTCTGTCCCCCACTGCCTCTGGGGGAAGAGCCCCAAGTCTCCCGGGAATAATGCGACTTCAGGAACCACATCTTTTGCTCTCTGGTTCTGGGAAAAGAACCTTTGAGGGTTTCAGATGCGGATTCCGATGGCAGACTGTCTTCCCATCGCCCTCACTCTGGACTAAAGTCTCTGACGGTCTTACCAAAGAGAGTAGAGCCATCATAAAGGACACTGGCAAAGGATGCCTTGAAAGGTTCCAAAAATTGACATCCGAGCCAGGCGTTGCACCTCATGAACACGCCCCGCCCTAGCCGCTTCTTCAGTAGCATGTGAAAGAAGTTGCATGGATATGTTGGAGACTGCTTTCTACGTGGCCATCCTTACAGAGAACGAGACCCTGTCCTCCTGCAACAGACTTTGGGGGGGGGGGGGACTCCTCCAGCTTCTTTACCAGGTCCCATTGGGACTCTGGTGACATGGGTCAAGTAGTTCAGCGCCCTAATAGAAAAGGTAGCTGAAGCGTAAACCCGCTTCCCTAGGCGGTCCATCATCCGTGACTCTCTGTCAGGAGGATTAACAGAGGAACTCTCCTGGGCAAGTTCCTTATTTGTGGCTACTGCTACCACCATAGCATCTAAGGGGGAGCCCTTGTTCCACGCTGGCCTGTCTGTGGGAGGACTCAATTTTGTCAGGTCTTTTTGGAATCTGTTCTGTATGTCCAGCTCCCTCCATGCCCGCGAGGTGACCAGGTCCACCCAAGGATCCGCAGGAGGGGACACCCAGGAAGTAGATGGGCCCGTGCCGAAAGCCTCCAGGAACACTGACTCATCATAAGGTTTGAGGGCAGACCAACTTCCCCACGTAGGATTTACATGGTTTCCAAAGACGACATCCTCGGGACGTGACCTAGGGGAACCTTCTCCATCATTCAAGTCCGTATGCTCAGTGAGGGACTTGAGGGAGTCCCAAGTACCTCCTCTTGCATAGACACTTGCGAGGCACCTTTCCGGTGGGGCTCTCCAGAGGGAACTCGCAAACCACTTGTTCCTCAGGGGGAAGTCTGGGGCTCCTCGAGCATGAGCTGTCCCTCTGGTAAAATGATGGGGACCGTAGTAAGAGCTGAGGGGGTCTGGGTGGAGTCCGAGGGGACAGTCAGGGGTCTTGATCCAGCAGCGAGAACATTTTCTACCATGAATGCCAAAGGAGAGTGAACCTCCTGAGAAACCAGTCAAGATACTTGTCTCCCCAGGTCTGACGAGAGAATCTGAGCTGGGCCCGAAGCGGACAGAGCTCCGAGGGAGAGAACTTGGCCCGAAAGGCGGAGCCAATGAAAAATAGTTCCACTCCCTCGGATCAGACACACAAGCTCCGGCTCAGAGAGCAGCTAGGATCAGACGCACTCCAGGCAGCTGTTGGCATCGAAGAAGCATGTACCGTCGGCACCGACCCCCTGACTAAAGCCATCCTCTGATCCGAATATTCCAAACCCGATGGACGGATTGGAGAAGGAGATACTGGCTGGTAAAAAGGAAGCGAGCTCCCCCTCCTGAGGAAGAGGGAGCTGGCAAGACCCCCATCTGGATCAGAATAGGGATGAACCTCATCATTTTATCTATATCTACCTCAAAGTCTGGGTGGACCTAGACAAGGCCACAGACTCCAACCTTGAGGGTCAGGGCATGGAGGTCCTAGAAGCTGAGCTAGTCTCCTCTGGCTCCGGGGAGAACCTTGGACATCGGAGCAGAGGGGAGTCACGGATCCTTAACGTCTTGACTGGTGAAGGGAGGTCTGGAGACCTCTCATGCTTTTCCCTCGACTTCGACTCTCTCCTTCTCTCTGCCCCTTTTCCACTCTACTTCCACAGGCTTTTGCACAGGAGGTTGAGTCCCAGCCTGGGAGGGAGGAGAAGCCAGGGGAAGAGAAGGAGAGGCCGCTGTGACCGAAGTCGAAGACGAGGCAACAGTCTCAGAAAAGGGAAGAAGGCCTTTCAGGGTCAACTTGACCTTCCTGTCTTCAATGGCATGTGGGCTAAACCCTGCACATATAGAGCAGTCTGTGTTCAGATGGGCTATGCCCAAGCACATAAAAGTGTGGCCATCCACAGGGGATAACTTATGACCACACTCCGTGCATCTTTTAAAAATAGGCTCTTCAGCCATAGTACCAGAAGAAAGAACTGAAAAAAGGTCATTTCTTTCTTACTGCAAAACAGACACACACACACGGGGGGGGGGGAAGCAAAAACACATAACTACTCTAAACTACGCTAACAACTCTTAAAAACTAGAAACTCGATGCACCAAGTGAGGGGAGGAGAAAGGTGAACCTACACCATCACTTCCTAACAATTTTGAAAGAAAGATATTTTAAAGTTTTTTATCCACTGAAGTCCTGGAGCTCTAGAGATCATGATGCTTTAGCTATTTGCGGCAAACGGTATCTGGGGTTGGAAGACAGTGGAGGTATATTACGGGTAAGGGGAGGAGCTCGGAGCAGATGCTGGTCAAGTTGCCAGCTCGGATCCAATACGGCTCCGGTATCCCACAGTTTGAAGACGAAATAAAGTAAACTACTTACAATATGTTTGTACGTAAAAATATGTAAATACAGTTTATATAAATAAATACATGACCGTCATAAGTGATAGTTTCAAGATTTTTGTTAAAAAAAAAAAAAAGGCTTCTTGGGGATAAGATAATTTGTGTCTGGTTCATTCGGTGCCCAGGACAAAATCAAGTCTATCATCTCATCTTTGTGAAGGACCACCTAGGTAGTAGATGGGCCAGAACCAAAAGCTTCAAAGTACACAGATTTCTAGAGAGAATGTTCTTGGAACAGCAGCCCCTTTCTGCCTAAGAAGTTCGAGAATCTCTCCAAATAAGATGCCCTCAAAGTAGGAACTAGGCTGGGGAGTCTTGTTCACAAAAATCAGTGCTGGTGGTTACGGACTCCTCAGGTGCATCAATGTGTCTCCTCTTTCCACTTACATGTTTCTGGTGAATGTCTGGCTGTGGGATGAAAAGGAGAGGACTCAGTCTCTTGTGACAGAAAAGGTTCAGTGCTTTCAGAAACTGGCTGTCCTGATAAACCACGACAGCAGGACCCTGGGAAATGGTTCTCTTGAAAGCCTTGAATGTAAAAAGTTAAAGATGGATGCAGGGAATCCCGGTGCAGGAGCAGAAACTCCGGAATGTGGCAACCTTGGAAGCCATTTGGCTAGGATCTGAAGCTGTGACCACAGCTGAAATATCAAGGGCTGATGCCCCTAGAAAGAGGAAAGGATCAGAATGTCTTGGATCTAATCTCATCCTGTCAGTCATTACTGGCACCAAGGCTCTGAGAGACACAGAGCTCCGACTGGACCAGAGCAGACCATCAGAGTTGTGTAACCTCAGCTCAGATGCAGACCTATCCTGGGCCAGGGTCAAATCAGAGAATAACGAAGCAGCAGCCGCAGACATCCCCTAACCTGAGGAGGGCTTTTCTCCTAGGATGGGCTGTAGACACCCTTTAGAATAAGCTTATTCCTCCTCTCAACAATGCCTCTTTCTCCAAAGGATTCACAATTCGAATAGGCCACATCTAAATGGGAAGACCCCCAAGCAATAAACCCATTTCTCTTGTGCATCTGAATTTGATAGCTTGCAGAAGAAGCTATACAATTCTTAAAGTCAAATGGCTTATTCTGACCGCAATGAAATATGAGACATGTTAACATGCAATAGCTAGAGATACAAAAGCAATGACACATGCAGGCTCAGCATGTATATTGACAAATGTCATTCCTAGTCTGTCACCTTGTAATTTTGGCTTGTCCTACATTAACCCTTTTACTGCTGCCCAACTTCAAGAAGCCTATCCCCAAATTACTGAATTTTGGACACATTTTTACATCATTTAAGTAACGGCCACAGTCTCAAAATGGTTGGGCTTATTCTCAAACTTTCAGCAAATGACAATCTATACAACATCCTCAGACTAAGCTCACAACCTCAAAAGCAAACTGGCTCACAACCTCAAAAGCAAACTGGCTGCAGTATCCTGAATTTTTAGGGAAACATTTTCTACCACAATTAAAAAAAATCTCATCCACATACAAAGAAAATTAAGTTATGAACTCACCATAACCTTCCATGTTGGTTGTCAATCTCACCTTCCTTTTTGCTGGTTGGGTTCGAAGCCGAACCTCGGCTCCGACTCTGCCACATACTATAGCTCGAGAGCTTCTTACTGGCTCGATGCTAGCCACTATCCCAACATGGCTAGCAGTAGTTACCCAGATATAGTTTGTGATAACCCAGACTAAACAGGTCCAAATATTACTAAACTTGCTTGGGAAAAAAAAGGACCTGCATACGAGTGTGTAAAACATCAGCAAGACAAAAGGTAGGAAATACAAGGTCCAACCAACTGGAAAGCATAAGGGAACTCAGCCAGTGTAGCCAAACAAAAATGAAGAAAATTCCTCTCGATCCACCAGGTGGGGGAAGGAGGGTGGGACACAAGAAGGAAGGCGAGTTGGACAACAAACATGGAACGTTATGCGAGTACATAACGTCTTTATGTTTTGTCCTATCTCGCCTCCTCCTTGCTGGTTGGGACAGCATCTCCAGCACCTAAATCTTGGGTGGCTCACTGGAAAAAACCTCTTAAGGACCGTGGAACCAAAGGATACCCTGTACTGGGAGGCCACATCTAATTTGTAATGAGAGATAAAGGTATGGGGATTAGCACATGTGGCTGCCGCGCAGACAGAATCTAAGGACAGTTTGGCTTGAAAGGTAATAGAAGTAGCCAAAGCACTAGTTGAGTGTCCTTAAATTTTTCCTGGAAGTTCTTCATTCCGCAAAGCGTAAACATGGATGATAGTGTTAGAGAGCCACTTTGATAAAGTCACTTTAGACACTGGATAACCTTTCTTGTTGCCTGCAAAAGATATAAACAATTGGTCAAATTTTCTGAAATCCTTAGTCCTGTGTAAATAAAAACGTAACACTCTACGAACATCCAATTGGTGGAACTTGTACTCTGCCTTGTTGCCATACCTGGGGAAGAATACAGGAAGCTCTATGGATTGATTTAAGTTATGCTCTGAACACACACCTTGGGTAAAAAGGAGGGACTGGTTCTGAGAGAAACTCTGTCTTTGTAGAAAATCAAATACGTGGGACGAGTAGATAAAGCCTGTAACTCTGAAACCCTCCTGGCTGAAGTAATGGCGGTTAAAACGGTCTTCCAAGTTAAAAATTTTAGAGGACAAGAATCAGCTGGCTCAAAGTGAGAAGAATGAGAGACTCGAACTAGATTTAAATCCCAGAGGGGAAAGGTTCTCTTATTGGAGGTCTTAAGAAGGAAGTACCTCTTAGGAATGCTTTACACAGTCTGTGGGACATGATAGTAGATCCCATTTCTCCTACATGGAAATTAGAAATGGCAGCTAGCTGCCGCTGTTCCTTGTCCAAATGTTTCAGCCAGGAAATCCAGAATCTTTGAAATGGGAGCAGTAAGAGGATCAATGTCGTTAATTTTTGCCCAAAGGAATCTCTTCCATTTACTAGCAAATATTTCTTGCAGTGGGCTTATGGGATGAAATCAAAATGTGTTGAACTGCCGGGGAAACATCTGGGAGCCTGGCTAAGACTGGAAGTGGATATCTGATGTGACATTGGCAAATCCTGGAATGACCACTGAGCAAAAAAGGAGCCACTGCAGAATTATGTGGATGTGTGCCATGGGGACCAGAGTAATCGCTGCAGCCATCGAACCCAAGACCTTGAGGACAAATTTTGCCTGGATTCTCATTTGCCAAGAGGATTGAAATTTGACAACGAATGGTTAAAACTCTTTCGTGAGGCAGTTTATGCTATCATGGCTCTTGTGTCTAAATCTGTGCCTATAAATGAAATATAAAACAGTGCAAGAAACTTGTGTGGAAGATTTTCACTCCATATATCTCTGGTTAATCACTGTATATTAATCAGATCAGACAACAGTAGTACAAGTAGTGAACTTAACACATCTTAAAAAAAAAAAAAGTATATAATTGTACAGAATTGCTAGGTGTTTGAAAGTAATCCAAGCAAGGCAGGCAGTCTGTTTCCAGTCGAAAATCCTTTAAGTACACAAAAAGCGGACTTCTGATAGATGACAAGAAATCCTAAGCTTGTGTTTATTTACAGTCTTGCCCACGTAGAATGAGTCACACTCATTGCACTGTGCCCTGTAAATTGCTTTTGTAGTGTTACAGTCACCCCCTGCACTGGTCTTAGTTTTCATTGTCCTTAAAGAAAAATCATCACCTCGCTGTAAAAATATACAAAATGTACAATTAGTTTCACATCTTTTAGTGTTTCTCAGATATGGTCTAGGTTTAAATTCAAGAAAAGTCTTATGTTCCTGGCCTTCCTATAAACAAAGGATGGGGTTTCACCCAAGATGTTAATCAGAAAAGGGTTTCCTGTGACAATGTCCCAGTTTTCTTCAATAACATTTTTGATAACTGTGATAATCCAAAGTGTAGGTCAGGATGCAGCTATTTCTGCATTTGTTATTCTCTGTGGAATTTAACATTCTCCTACTGGGGAGGTTGAGTGAGGGTGCTTCAGTCCTTTTCAGTTCTATAATGGGTTCCAGGATGTTTAACATCTGACTTTCATAGCCTCTCACTAGAAAATCACTCTCCAAGTTGTTCAGGTTTCTCAAAAATGGTTCCATCTTTGTGGTAATTCTAGCTCATCTACAGCCTTGGGACTTCACTACATTATACTTGCGTTTTGTAGGATATAGATATGTGGAGTAATAAGTTAAGTTCTTTCTCCCTGTGTTAGGTTATAAAGTTTTTTCTTAGGAGTTTTTTTTAAGGCGTTTCCTGATATCCATCTCACATTTCTCTTTGAAAGCAGCTAATGTTTGATGTAGTGGTGGACAACAGCTGCTAGGCCTTTTTATAGTTTCATCAATAGGCTATGTACCTATGAACCCTCGTTAATTTTCTGAATAGATCAGTGGTGATTCTGTTACTGTTGGTGTCCTTGGGAATCTGCATATCTAAGAAAGTGGTTGAAGTATAGCTATGGGAAGAGAGAAACTTCAGGAAGGGAGTTAACTGAGTTAAGTTCATTGGTTCATACTAGGCTATCTGCCCTAGGGTATTTATAAGCCTAGCCAGAGTGTGTATGGCTTTCGCCACCCATTTTAAATTAATTTTGCTATGCCCTTTATCGAGGTTAGTATACTGTGCCTCTGTCTAACAGTGACACAGAAGTGATACCCGGGGTAAACCTACGATCTCCCATCCACTCATCAAGATTCCTCTTGAAGAGAGTCAATGAGGGACTCTGCCTAACCTGGACTGGGATTTTATTCCAGAGTGAAGGGAGCCTTCTGGGTTATGAATCTGTCCCTCCAGCATGTCCTATTTATTTCAGTGCTGAGGTTTAAGTCCCTCGAGCACGTAGCTCGATGGGATTTGGATTTTCTGAGGTGCAGCATGTCCATTAATTCCGGGTTGGACATGGCTTTATACGTCAGGCACAGATCGCCTCTGAGCAGGCGGTATGCCACTGAGTAGAGCTGGAGTTTCTTTAACCGGGCAGCATACGGCATCTGTTTGAGCCCTTTGATCCTCTTGGTGAGGTACTTTTGGGGTCTTTCCAGTTGCTGCAGGTGTCTGGTAAGGTACATCCCAAAAGAGGCATTGTACTCAATTATGGGCCTGATGACGGATGAGTAAAGAGGTACGATGACCTCCCCTGATCTAGATGTGAATCCCTTCATGATTAGGTGGGCTACATAAAATGTTTTTCTAACCACTTTGGCCACGTGGTTGTCAAATGAGAGATTGCTATCAACTTGGGTCCCCAGGTCCCTAATTACTTCTTCTATACTTAATGGATTACCACCTATGTGGTAATTTGTGGGCACTTTGTTTTTGCCAAAGGGGATGACTATACACTTTTTGGCGTTTAGCTTGAGGCCATGGCTCTGGCACCAGTTGTCTGTTTCTATGAGGCCCTTTTGGAGGATGCTTGTGTCGGCTGGAGAGTCTATTATGGCGCCCAGTTTGCAGTCATCTGCGAACTTGGTCAGCCACAATCCTTCCATGTTGGCCTGTACCTCCGAGAAATACATACTGAACAAGAGAGGTCCCAAGACTGAGCCTTGTGGGACGCCACTTGTAACTGGTTTGGAGTCTGACATGGCTCCAGCTATTCTAACCATGTGGGTTCTGTCCTTGAGCCAGTTTGCAACTCATCTAGTGACATAGGGGTTTATATTTAAGCTGGTGAGCTTATCTATAATGCCAGAGTGGGGTATTGTATCGAAGGCTTTTGCGAGGTCCAGGTAGGCTGTGAGGACCACCTTCCCCTTGTCAATGGCCTTGGTGACTGTTTCAAAGAAATCGACCAGGTTTAAGAGGCAGGATCTGCCCTTAAAGCCAAACTGGGTAGGATCCAGTGTCTGTAGGTCCCCAATATCTTTATTTATACGGTCCATGATGATCCTTTCCATAGCTTTGCAGACTAAGCTAGTGAGACTTATGGGGTGATAGTTTCCTGGATCCGTTGAGGCACCACCTTTGTGGAGAGGGACCACTGTTGCTGTACGCCACTCTTTGGGTACATATCCTGTAGTAAGGCTGAGACTGAACAGTAGTTTTAGGTTTGGGTTTAGCTCTTCTTGGAGTTCATGTAGGACGCAGCCCGGGACACCGTCTTGTCCCATTGATGCTGTGTTTCTTGCTTTAGAGAGGGCAGCTCTTACCTGAACATCTGAGATGTCAGGGGGGCAGCACTCTGCTGAGATAGATATTAGCCCTTTTGGTGGTGGTGGGGGGAGTTTGCACTGAACCGGTCAGCTAGGATGTTGGCAATGTCTGTGGGTTCGGTGTATTTATTGTCATTTTCGACTAATTCTGAGCATATCTGGGAATTCCCACCCAGGTTCCTAACATAACTAAAGAAAGCCTTGTGATTATCCTTAGTGTCCTGTGCAATTTTTCTCTCGAAGCTGGCCTTAGACGATTCTATGAGTGCCCGTAGTTTTTTGCTAATACTGATCAGAGATGCCTTCCCTTTTTGAGATATTGCTCTGTCATGTAGTAGCTTCCTCCTGCTATTGTATAGTTTGTTTATGGCTGGGATCCACCAGACAGGACGTCTGCCTTTGGAGGATTGGGTCTTGGTTTTATTTGGGATTGCATGATCCATGCATTCCTGAAGGTGTTCATAGAATGCGTTTATAAAGGATTTTGTGGTCTGGGCCATATTATCCACAGGCCCGGGGGCTTTGAAGGATTCCACCTCAGTTTTGAGGAGTGTGTAATTTGCTTTAGAGAAGTTTTTCACTGTGGTTTTCTGGGCATGGGGTGGGGTCGGGATGTGAATATCCAGTGAGATTAGTTTATGGTCTGATCTTACCAGTGAGGGATACACTTCTGGTCTGGAGCATAGAGTCCCCATGTTGGTGATGATCAGGTCCAGTATGTTTCCCTCTTGTGGGAGTGGTAACAAGTTGTTCCATAGCATTTGAGTTTATAAATTCTAGGAACCTTTGGGCTAGGGTGTTGGAGCTAGAGTAATGCTCCCAGTCTATGGTTGGGTAGTTGAAGTCACCCAATATAATGGTGTTTGGAGAGACCTTCATATTTTCCAGTGTTCTCAGGAAGGCCGAGTGGGGTTCCTGGGTTTGGGAGGGTGGTCTGTAGCAGGCTATAAACTGGAAGGCAGTTTTACCCACTGTTAGTTGCACATGGATAGTCTCTGACGCTTCGTGCTGTGCCACCAACCTGGAGGCGTGGGTATCTTTGACGAATATTGATACTCCCCCCCCCCTCCTTTTGTGGTTCGGTCCAAGTTTTGGGGCCAAAAAGCATGGTATGAGGTATAACCTGGTAGTGCTGGGGTGCTCTCGAGAGCCTTTAACCAGGTTTCTGTTACTGCACAGATATCGATGTTCTCCATGCTAAGGAGAGTTTCGAATGTGTGCATCTTTAGGTTTAGACTTCTGGCATTGAGTAGCATTACTCAGTTTCTTATCCCTTGTGATACCTATGGAGGTGGGTTTGTCTTTTGAGCCTTGCCTACAAAAGGCACTATGGGGGTAACAAGAGCCTTTGCCAATATCAGAAAGCCCAGGGGTGACAGGTGCAAGCCGTCCCTAGCAAAGCATCGTGGCTTGTTGAGCATGTCATCCCAGGCTGACAGGCATTGGATCCCCTTTGAATGACACCAATACTTAAGCCAGTTGTTGAAATTGATAATCTTGTCTTCATACTGTGGCATCATTCTTGGTGAGGGTAAGACGCTACTCAAGGTCAGGGTCATACCGGCCTGGGCTGCATGCTCAGAGAGCTCCTCTATGTCTCTTTTCATGTAGTCCAGGGAGGTGCATCTCAGGTCATTCACACCAGCATGGACAATGACAGAGTCATATTTGTACTTGCCTTGGAGTGACCTGAGTGCTTGTGTTATGTGGCGGATCCTAGCACCCGATAGGCAGCTCACCGTGACCTTTTCCTTGTTCAGCCTGGTGAGCGGGACGTCAGTGTGCCTGATGATAGAGTCACCTATTATAAGTGTATCAGGTGTGTTGTTTAGCCTTAAGGGCTGCGAATGTTCGGCACACTGGCTTTGTGAGCTATGTGTTGCACGGGTTTTGTTTTGGGGTAGCGGTTGCTTGGGTGTCTGCTTTGGAGGTCTCTGCTGCTTAGGCAGATTTTTATTTAGAGCCTCCAAGTATGTTTTTGTGTGTTTACGTGTTTGGTTTGCTGTCGTGGTAGGTCTATGTGAGACTGGAATTGTAGTGAGTGTGGTTTCCTTCTCCTCCTGACTGGTTACGCCAGTACTGAGTTGAGAGCGCTTAGCCTCCAGTTTGGCTATATGGTTGCATCTCTCACATGTGTTGGAATTTGTTGGGAGGAGGAGAGGGTTGTCTGTGTACATTAAGCAGTTGTAACATTGCCTCAAGATTCCCAGGTTCACCAGATGGACCGGAGAGGAGATTGACAACTGACCTTTGGACATGCTAGAATAGTATTGGGAATTCCTTTATAACTGAAAAAAAGGGCCAATGGGGAACAAGTTACTCAAGGGGAGTTTGTGAGGGTGTAGTGCTTTTAATTTTTTAGTGCTGACTTCTATAATTGCTTTAGTGAGCAAGTGCTAGGCTTTAGCGTAGGAATAGGGTGTTTATTATGAGAACTAGATCAGTTCCAAGGCTCAAACCCAAATAAGCGGCGCTGCTCGATGCCGCGCTATGCATAAAATCACGCAAAGCCGTGCTACAGCGGGTTTTATACAGGCGGACTTGAAAGAGCTAGAAATTGGCCTAAAACAGCCAACAGACTACCAGATTCCTGCGCTGGGAACACTCCTCCAGGGACAGATAGGCTGCTCCAAGCTCCCCACTGCCACTGGTGAACAAAGAAGCCTCTCTCTATCCAAGAAAGGAAATGGCAACACAGGAACTTTCCAAAAGTCCAGAATACAGCAAAGCCTGTATTTGGACTACTCTAGGTCAGAAAAGATGGGAAACAAGGATAACTTTTTTTTTTCTTTTTTGCAACAAACAGCAGGAAATTGCAATAAATATGTAACAGGCTAGCGCACTTGTGTGTAGTCTCAACAAGTAAATGCAACAAACAGGACAAACTTTAAAAGTGCAGGTGCAAAAACAACTTTAGACAGTTTAAAACAGTTCAAGAAGCAGAAATATTTGCAGTTTAGCTAGATCGGACAGTCGCCCAGGTAGTAGCAGGAAAAAACACTTATCAGGTTAGCAGTCGCTCTTTTAGCCTCTCTGCTGCTAGCACCACTCTGCAGGACCACGAGGAGCTTGGCTGAGTAGTAACAAGCGCAAAAACCTCGCCAAAGCGGGTTTTATACAGGGGGATTTGAAAGAGCTATAAATCGGCCCAAAATGGCCAATAGACTACCAGATTCTTGTGCTGGGAACACTCCTCCAGGGATAGATAGGCTGCTCTAAGCTTCCCACTACCACTGGTGAAAAAGAAATCTCCCTCCATCCAAGAAAGGAAATGGGCAACACAGGAACTTTCCAAAAGTCCAGAATACAGCAAAGGCTGTATTTGGATTACTCTAGGTCAGGAAAGACTGGAAACAAGGATAATTTTTTTTTATTTGTTTTTCTTTTTTTCAACAAACAGCAGGAAAATGCAGTAAATATGTAACACAGGCTAGCGTACTTGAGTGTGTAGCCTCAACAGGTAAATGCAAAAAAAAGGACAAACTTTAAATTACAAGCGCAAAAGTGCACTAAAGCTGGCTTTAAAGCAGGGGGTTAGAAAGAGATAGGAAATGGCCCAAAACGGCCCATAAGCTATAGGTCACTGGGCTGGAACCACTCCTCAAGGGACAGACAGGCTGCTCAGAGCTCCCCACTCTCACTGGTGAACAAAGAAGCTTCCTCCTATCCAAATAAGGATATGGGCAACACAGGAACTATGACACAGCCCAGAAGTGATAAAATCTCCAAGCTTCAAGGTGTCACCTTCCCACACAATAAAGATGTTGTCAATAAAACGTAAATAGCATGTGATATAAAGTCCTCCTCCCACTTGCCCAGGGCTATGTTAGCTATGCTGGGAGTCATGGCAGTCCCCATTGCTATACCAGTTTGTTTGTAGTGTTTGCCATTGAAAGTAAAGAAATTGAAGTCCAGTACAAGATTAATGAGCTTACTTCTGCAGTTGTACTCGTGTACCTTGAGTAAGTTTCTTAAAAGACTCCAAAGCTGCTGTTCTACAGTAATTGTGAGGGAGCACTGTGTACAAGGATTCCACATAAATAGTTAATAAAATAGTCAGCTTCCACTGTAATGTTTATTTTCTTCAAAAAATCCATCGACTCTCTTATGTGTGACTTATTCTTTTCTGCTAAAGGTTTCAGCAAGTTATCAAGGTAAATGGCTGTGGCTTCAGTAAGGGAACCTCCACTTGCTACCACCGGTCTATAAGGTGGGTCTTTCTCTGTTCTTGTGTGCTTTGGCTTTCCAAAAAAGTAAGGTAAATGTGGGCATGGGCTCCATAAATTATAAATATTTTCAGTAATAAGTTTTACTTTGTGGTGAGATTAGTAGTCCATAAATCATATGCTCTTTTTGTGTCATCCATGGTAAATAACTCAATCTGTTATCCTTCAGCATGTTCTCTATCTTTTGGTTGCAGCTAATGGTATCAGTCATAAGTGTACCTCCTTCCCTTGTCTGCCTTCATTACACACCTGGATTTATCATTGCCTAGCTCAATCAAAGCTTTTCTTTCTCCCTGTGTTAGGTTATAAAGTTTTTCTTAGGAGCTTTTTTTTGTTTTTTTTTATTTTTTTTTTTTTTAAGAAGTTTCCTGATATATACACACACACACACACACCCACACCCACACCCACACACACACACACACACACACACACACACACACACACACACCCACACACACACACACACACACACACACACACACACACACACACCCACACACACACCCACACACACACCCACACACACACCCACACACACACCCACACACACACACACACACCCACACACACCCACACACACACCCACACACACACCCACACACACAAAGCAGCTAATGTTTGATGTAGTGGTGGACAACAGCTGCTAGGCCTTTTTATAGTTTCATCAATAGGCTTATTTTCAATGTCATTACTTTTGCCATGAAACTGTACCCTTAAGTTGAGCTTCCTCACAAACATTTTAAGGTCTATCAGTACCTGAGCCACCTCACTTCTGCAGCTTGGTACACGTCCTTTGGACAATACACTTTTTCATCTTCAGTCAGTGCTTTAACAGAGTGGTTCCAGATAAGTGGAGTAATTCTGTACAATTATATATTTATTTATTTTTTGACTAAACACGAGTTTAAGTTTGCTACTTCTACTACTATTGTCTGATCTGATTAATATACAGTGATTAAAGATATATGGACTGAAAATCTTCCACACAGAGAAGTTTAACACAGTTTTGTTTTTGGACCCACTACACTTGTTTAGTGGGTTGTTTAGAGACTTCGGGAATACCACAGAGATTTTTTTTTATAAATGAAATATATTGACAAGGCAAGAAGGCAGTCTTTTCGGAGTTTATGGTGATGCCTAGTTGTGTACAGGTGTGAATAGTGGAGTCCCGTGCCCCGATGAGGTGATGCTTGGTGGTGGCAGTGAGGAGGCCAGTAGTCTAGATATGGAAACACCCGGAATCCTAGACACCTCAGGTGAGCCGTGACTACTGCCATACATTTGGCAAACACCCTGGGGGCTATGGCGAGACCAAAGGGCAGAGCACTGAACTGGTAATGACTGGCTCCCAGCCGGAAGCGCAAGTACCTCCTGGACCGCCTGCCCATTTTTATATGGTAGTACACATCCTGGAGAGAGAGAGCGCATCCAGTTGTCCTGACTCAGAAAGGGAAGAGTGGACTGCAGTGTTACCATCCGGAACTTCATTTTTTTGACTGATTTGTTGAGTTTGCTGAGATCCAAAATGGGTCTCAAGTCCCCTGCCTTTTTCGGAACTAAAAAGAGCCTCAAGTGCCAGATTTGATTTGGTCTGCGGGGGACTTCTTGAATGTCTCTTTTCTAGCAACCTCTGAACTTCTACGTTTGCTTGATCCCGAAGATTGGGTGGAACGTCTGGGATTGCATTTTGATTTGCTGGGAGTGGTTAGGAAAAATGAATTTTGTAGCCCCTGAATATTATCAACAGTACCCAGGTATCTTCTGTGATTGTTTGCCAGGCTTTGGGGTACTGGGATAATCTGCCCCTGTCTGCCTCCAGAGGTGGACAGTTGAGCCTCCTTTCAGGAGCACTGGAAAGGCCTGGCAGAAAAGGCATGTCTATCGGCCTGATTCTGTGGAACCCCTCCTCCCGCCGCGGGGTCGGCATCTCCCATTGTTCTTTCCCCCTCTGCCCCTGGGGGAACCGTCTCCACTAGTGTCAGGCGAAACTCCCTGGGATTTTCTGAACCACATCTTCTCGCTCTTCTGACCCATGAGGTCAGGTCTAGAGGGGGCGGAAAAACGTACTCCCACGGCAGAGAGAGTTTTGTCATCTCGTTCACACCTGGTAAGCATCTCTTTTACCTGAGGCCCAAACAGAGATGAGCAGTCAAAGGGGGTGTTGGTAAACAACTTGAAGGCTCTGCAAATTGACAAAGATGCATCCAGGAGTGCCTGCAAAAAGCAACTCCTGCGCTTGTTGCCCTACTCGCTCCATCTGCTGTGTAGATCAGCCGCATGGAGGAGTTAACTACAGATGTCAAGGTTGCAAGCTGTGAAGCCGCCTTTCTCACTCTTTCAGCTGTAAGATCCTGCAGGGTGTCTCCTAGTTCCTTCAGGAGATCTCTTTGAAGGCGTGTAAAGCAAGAAATAATCCAGCGACCTGAGAGTAAAGGCCGCTGAAGCAAACATACGCTTCTCATTCCTGTCAATCGTACGAGACTCTTGGTTCTGCGGATGAACAGAGGTCTCGGTTAACTCGTTCTTGGTAGCTGCCGCCACCACCATGGCATCAACAGGCACACCCTTTGATAGAAAAGACCTATCCTCTGGAGCAGTTATGAATTTATTGGGCCTCCTCGGAACTGGTGCCATAGTCTCTGGAACCAAAGCCTGTAGGGGGTCGAAAGGAGGGGACACCCAAGAGGTGGAGGGTCAGGAACCAAATGCATCCAGGTACAGACTTGTCCTCAGAAGAGGCAAGGGATTTCCAGCCACCCCTCTAAGGATTTCCAGGATGTCTGAAAAAGAGACATCCTCAGAGGGGGACCATTCCGAGTCCTCCAAGTCTGTCCCCCAAGTGAGGGGATTCATGGGAGTCCAAATGCTTCCTCTTGCATTTTCTCTTCAGAGGGACTTCCTCTGAGGGATGCGCAGGGGAGGTTTCGGAAAAGGTGGGGTTGCCCAATAGGGCGTCCTGGAGCATGGATTCCCTACGCTTGGGGGGATCAGAGGCAGACTCTGGCATCGAAATAGTAGGAGCCAATGGAACAGTGGGTGGAGCAGTCTCAGGGAACAGCACGGTCATCACCTCGAGGTGACCGCAGTCCCGGCCCAAGAGTCCGTAGACCTCCTCCTAAAAGAGGCAGATATAAGAGCAGAGCTCACCGGCGCCGAAAACCCCAAGAGGGAGAGCGGGGTCAGACAAAGATCCAATGCTACTCCCCCCCCCCCTCAAAGCCAATGAGAGCATTGGCTCCCAGATCCTTAGATAGACCAAGATAACTGAGATCGGAGCTGTGGTTGAACAGACAGACCAGTGGTCATCGGAGCAGGCGGTTCCACCACAATGACTTCCACGCACTCCGGCTCCGAACTCAAATGAGTCAGAGAAGGAATTGATAATGGTGTGGGCTGAGATGTCTACGCCAAATCCTTGTGGGCTGGGCTCGATAATAATTTAGCTAATGGCTGTGTCTTGAAGCTTATCCACCACCCACTCCATATCATGATCTGAAAGCCTGGATGATAGAGAGGAATGAGAAGACCAATGACTGCCTGCCACAGACTGCAACAGTGGGGACTGTGGAACAGACCTCACTGGCTCCAGAGAGGGAGACCTGGTTTTCTTGAGAGTCCTGACTGGCTCTGAAACCACTGATGGAGCCGCTGGAAAAAGAGGTTGGTCGAACCAATGCTCTGAACCGACAGACTCACATATTTATCCTTAGACCTTGATGGCTCCAAGATAGGAGCCGACAAAGATGATGGCTTAGAGGACTTATCCTGTTATTTTTGCTGGCCGAGAACCCTCAATAGCCACATCAAAAGTGCTCTTAAGTAAGCCTCATAAAATCAACTTCTCTCTCTCCTGCAGGACACGAGAACTACAAGCATGACATATAGAACAGAAGTCCTACAGGTGTACAACCCCTAAGCAATAGACACAGCTTATGTGCCCGTCCGCAAGGAACATCTTCTGGCAGCAGGAGTCACACTTCTTAAAACCCGAAGGTTTTGACTCCTTGGGTTCCTTAGGCATACTAGGAGGTAATTACAACTATTACCAAAGAAAAAACTACAGTAACAAGAGTAGCTAAGGGAACGTTAAACTCAAACTTGCTTTGAAGATGAAAGAGAAAGGAGGGAAGGGGAAGAGCCTCTAAATTAAACAGCGACTCCCCCAACCCAGAAGAGCCTCTAACTTAAACGGCTGCTCCTATAAGGAAATAGGAAAGGGAAAATAAAGGAAAAGTGTCCCTAAACGAAGACAGGGCTAAGAGAAAAAGAACAGAGAACCTTTCAAAGTCAAATGGGTTAAAGGGAAGTGTTAGGCCTGAGGGAAAAGTACGACTGCCACAACAACAAAAAGGCAGCAGTGGAAAGGTTACAAAGGCGCTAGCCTAATGAGAACACACTCTAAAAAGACTATACTAATAGAAAATAGCGAATTAAATTAAAAAAATGCAAGTCAAAAACCAAAAAAGAAAAAAATACTTAGCCTGAGCCAGTACAAGCAATCAACGCTGCAAAAGGCAAGAGATCTGGGTAACGACTGCTAGGCATGTTGGGATAGGAACTAGCCTCAAGCCAGTAAGCAGCTCTTAAGCTACAGTACAGGGCAGAGTCGGAGAAGAGGATCGGCTCTGTACCCAACCAGCAAGAAAGAGGCAAGAGAGGACAACATAACATGCAGAGTTTTAAGCCTGAAGTCAACACTAAGATTTTTCAAAAGGTTTCAGAAGCGTCTTATCAGGAGAATGGGACAGCTATACTTCTTTAAGTGTAACATTACAGCAAATGTAGTCCATCAATTTCTAAAGGCACTTGCTTTAAATATACCTACAAATACCATTCTACAGTGATTCATGACTTTCTTATAAAAATCATCATGAAACTACACCTTTTCATACGGGACAGCTAACACTAAAGCCAAGACAACAGCACCTCAAATGTGTGTTGGTCTGCCTTCATTTGTCAGATCTGTGTTTTGATACAGCATTTAAAATGACTTTTTTTTTTTTTTTTTTTTTTAAGGAAAAAAAAAAACATTTTTAGTTCGGTCATAAATACCTAGCAACATGATTCAGGTAGATACAGAGCTTCAGCTACAATAAATGTCACGCAACATGTGAGCTCTGAACTGAAAAGGGAAAAGTAGATAATCTAATGGTTATATACGCATATTTGTAGTACTTAAACATACAGTTTTATTTCTGCAACAAATGGAAGTTTTCTAAAAACTTATGTGAAGAATAAAGACTTCCAGCTGCAGAATGTACTTAAGTTGGTGCTATAAAAATACTGCATATCTTTACATTACTGCAAGCGTTACTCTTAAATATGGGATGGGGGGGGGGGGGGCTAAGCTCAATGACAAACTTCCATTTTCAAAAAGACGTTTATTTGTAAAAGAATGAGACCTCAATGTACATATTTTAAGGTCAGAAACTTAGTATATTTTAAGAATACAAATCCTATACCCAAGCCTGATGAGAACACAATGTAATTAATGTTCCCAGAGTCACATTACTAAGGTGTGTACAGACAATGTTGGTGGGAATTTACCCTTCTGAAAAAGCTATAGGATTTTTACAAAGGCTAAAACATGAGCTCAGTACAGATACAATCTGAATATGTACTGCATATGCAACTCTGAAATCGTGCATAATTCTCCCTAACTAAAACAGAGCAAATTACAATATGGTAGATTAACAGTGAAATCACTGTGCACTCTTTATAAACAATGCAATATCCAAGGCCCTTTTGATCTTTCATAACAAAACTTTTAGGAACTTCAAGAAGTTCACTTGGCTACAGCATAAACCAGAGTGCCACTCTTCCCTTAAATGGAACCACGACTGAAGCTAGTCTGGCCATATTACTAGGGTTTTCCCAGAGACTACAATATTCCCTGTTCTGGAAAATATACAAAGACTTATTTCTGATCCAGTGCAAACTCTCTACAGATATAAATGAGCTGTGTTTCACTATCCAGCACATTAAAAAAAAATGCCGGCTTCCTGCAGAAAAGTACAATGCCAGTAGGGAGTTTGATGCATTCTAAGGGCCATACAGTCCTACTAAAAGTACTACCGTACACGGATTTACACCTCTGAAACAGTTTGAGAATATTTTCTAGCATTTTTTGATGGTCAACACATCTGGACATTCAATTATAAACTGTACTTTTGTATCTGATTAAGCTGCGGTGGTGCAGCGGTAGCACTGTCGCCTCACAGCAAGAGGTTCTCCCGTTCAATTCTCGGCTGGAGCACCTTCTGTGTGGAGTCTGTATGTCCTCCCTGTGGTCGAGTAGCGTTCGAAAGACATGCGTGAATGGGCGTGCCTTCGTTGAAGGTTGGGCTGGCACCTCGGCACCATAAAACTCTACTGCCAATCATTAGTGGACTGGAATTCCGCTGTGGCAACCCCTAACTGGGAAAAGCCGAAAGAAAAACACAAAACTTTTGTATCTGCCTTTTGGTTTAAAGAAAAAAAAAACTGCACCTTGAATTGCAAGTGCCAAATCAATTTTTGACGTTTTTTCCCCATACGAACATTTCAAATGCTTGCAAACAAATGTTGGGTATAAACAGTAAGTAGCATCAGTCATACTCTTACTGCATGTATTATGACCTCTAGTGATAAGATTTTTACCACAGTTACTATGGTTAACATATACAAAGTATTTGTATACGCCTTAAAAGAAAATGCTGGGGAGAATGCATCTAATCCCAGGTCCATGGTGGCTGTAGTTACTACACACTAACGGTAGCAAAGAAAAAAGATTAATGGTTCAATGAACCAGAAATGGTCATAGCAGATTCACTCATCTGCGTGGGAGGCATTTTTAGCAGCCTACTGAAGTGGCACAGGCTGTTTTATTAATATTTGTTTTTGGTGGCTGACGAAGAAAAAACAAGGAACTAAAGGCTGTTCCTTGGTAAAACAGAAAAAGGTGCCATTTCCTGGGGAAGTCTGGCAACAGTAGTAGAAAGAGTAGTTTAAAAAAAAAAAAAAATTGTGTGGGTGGAAATATAGAAAAAGAAACTTTACACACTTACCACAGTCCCAAAAGTAAAATATTGAAAACTACATTTCTGTAGAAAGTTTAGTTTAAACTTTTTTTTTTTTTTTTTTTAAAGTGAGTTTAAAAGTAAAAAAAAAATGCGACAGTTAATTTCTTAGCTTGAAATTTGTAACTTCATAGAAAAAGTTTAGTTTCTGTCATAAAAGACAGCTGTGGAAGGGTTTTCTCCCAAAGGGAATTTATCTGCCCAGCAATGGGAAGCATTGAATAATTGATCCTCATAAGTCCAAAAGAGAAGCTCTCTTTGGCAGCAGGAAAGCACTGAAGAGCTCAGCATCCAAACAATTTTTTTCTTCAGCTTTGATTGAGTAAACTGTTTGGGAGCATGGAAGGTGCCCTTGAAGCCTTGGGAGATGGCCTGTTATACCACTATCAGGATACAACCCATAGAAGCTAAGGCTACTGCAGCAGGCATCATTACTAATGTGTTAAGTTTCTGTCATAAATTAACATGTGGAAGTTTTACTCCCACAAACGAAATTCATCTGCCCGGCAATGGAGAAACACTAGCCAACTGATCCTCGAAATGCTGGAAGAGTGCACTTCTGCATCAGAAGAGCTCTGAAGGCCTCGGTGCCTAAACAGTTGATTTTCTTCAGCCCTGCTCAAGCTGTTAATAGTTTAGGCACATGCAAAAGTGTCATTAAGCTCTAGAAGCTGGAAGACTATTACATCCTCTTGGAAGAGGATCCATATATCCAAAGCTACTGCAGCAGTGATCAAATGATGAACATTGGTGTACAACAGTTTTCATTAAATGTTTTTAAACGCATCAAAATCGTCTCAGTCTGCTGTTAAAAATCAAGCTAGACAGCCTAACAGCTTAACCATTCTTACTTTCTTTTTAAATATGAAGTGGATGTGCATTGCCCGCATGTACATAATTATTACCAGAAAGTCTTCTGCACGAGCTGGAAAAAGCTTTTCAGCGCCATCATAAACAGTTTTGGCACACAAAAATGAATGAAATGAAGTTGAACTGCAAGAAAATGTTAAAGCACCAAATTCTTTATTGCCTCCTCTAAATTGCAGTAACTGACTGGCATTCAATACATCAATAAAATGAACATGTATCAGAGTTGGCTGCCCCCCTTCCTTTCATTCACTCTAAACTGACAAAAGTAGGTTTAACTATCCACAGCTATGTCTTTTATTTCACCTTTAAAAGAGGAGGAGGTGGTGGTTAGGCAAAACGAAATCCAAGAGTCAGCAAAAAAATTTAGTAAAACTTTTTACCAATGCAAAGGGGCTAACTTGTACAGGAATGTGATATTGGTCACAACCATGTAAACTGTCTCTAGGAACACATTTAAAGGGCTTCAAGTTGTTTTAAAGGGTCCCACATTTCCGTAATAAAATGACTTGGTTGGGGTTTTCTTAAATATACCTTACAAACATAAAGCAAACTTTCATTTAGACCTTGTCATCAGTTGGGAGTCGAGATCCTCCTTTATTTTGGAAGATAAAAAAAAGTTATCTTTGGGTGCGAAGCATAAAAATTCGCAAGTATTAATATAAACTAAATTACCATACGGAAAGTCTAAAAGTTAAAAACAGATGCTGGCAGGGTTAAGTGAATGACCCCTTTGCCACCCTTTCATAATGCTCATCACAAATGCACAACATTCTCTTTGTTCATACATGTCAGTAACAAGACTTCCAAGTTTTGTCATCTTTCATATGCCGCCTCTTCATACTTCAAACTACTAATTATCTGGTGGCTTTTTCAGGAAGATTCTAATATCGGTTTTACAGAGGAATTTAAATGCAGTTAAAGGTGGTAAGAGAAGGATTAAATGTTCCACAAGGTCAAGCAAGCCCGAGTTTCAAGGTCACTACGCAAACAATGCAAATTCAACTTTCTTGTACACAGCTTAAGATCAATACCAGTTTTATTTAAATTTATTTAATACATGTAGGTTTACCTTCTGTGAAAGATCACCAACTTGAGTTACTTGCATTTTAATTTGCTTCTAAACAATTTACTGACTTCATCTGGAATTCTTCCCATGAACACTGTTCTAGGATAACTGGCCTCAACTGCCTCTGCATTTTCCCTTCAGTTAAGCATTCTGCAGCATATTGCTGAAAATGGCTGCTATAGCAACCTCCCGGGCTTTTTAAATAACTGGGTATATCCTGACTGGTGGAAATTTGGACCCAAGTAAAGAATCCTTGCTACCTTCTCTGTCGATCTGCCACACAGTTAGTACTGGGCTGGATTACTGAAACGCAAAGCAGAACTTGCCAGATAAGTCTCCTTTAATACTTATGGTTGACCACAGCACTCATTAGTATTCCTATTATGACCATGGACCACATGCACTGTCTGTATTAAGCATTGAAGTCTAAGCTTTTTTACTTTTTTTTTTTTTTTTTTTTAAGTGTCAAGTCTATCAACATGTTGAAATGGACTTTTCACATTCTTTGACACGACCTAGAAATTACACGGTTAACTGTCGATAACCTCACTCTCTCAAGTGTGTTAATGGCCAACATGTTTCCCAGGTACTACCACTAGTTTGCAACCTACATGACCAAAAAACAGTTCCTTTTACATACAGATATTAAACCTAGTACCTTTAAGAAACGTGGTTAAATCTTAATCCCTCAAACACCAGAATTGAATCTTAACAAGTACAGACTTCACAAATTTAGACATGTAAAATGGGAAATTTTATCTAATAATTAGATATCTGGTAAGAGACATTTTTAACATTAACCAATGTACTAATCTCATTAAATGCTTCTTAAAATCAAGCCAATTTAATGTCCAAGGTACTTGGTATTTTAAGAGGAGTTCTCTCCATATCAGTTTTGATAGTCTTTTGATCAGAGTCTCCTTAATAATTACCTTTTACTTTACCAAGGGATTATACCTCCTGGACTGGCGTTTCCACATTTTAAGCTTCATTCAAAAACCAAAATAAGGAATGGACTGCCTGGAGTTTGACTGCAAGTGGATGGTTTTGCAGTGACACAGTACATTAGTGAGTCTTTACTGCTCTGTCATGGTTTGCTGCCAGGCAAACAGCTCAGTTCGGTCATGCCAAGGGTTCATACTTCTCATATGCAACCTGGGAAAGACGTCAACATCTGAAATGTCACCGGCATTTTTTAAATGGTTATTTTTGCTTAAAATAGCCGTTTTAAGCAAAGGTGACATTAGAAACAAAAGCTTTTGCAAAGACAAAAATGGAATGAAACTGTATTTAGCTTTGCTCCCTTATGAAGGACATTTATAAAAATTATGCAGGTTACTTATTCTATAGACTTAAGGGTCACAAACAATGTAAACCAATATATTGAATACAGTTAAATATCTTTGTAAGTTTCAGGATGCAGATAATTAACACCACACCAACTTCAGTAGCTTGGAATTACAATTCAGAGTCTGAACAAAAATAAAGTACTACTTTAAGCAAAATTCATGTACACTTTAAAATTCT
>NC_056743.1:991655960-991658460 GCF_019279795.1 Protopterus annectens
TTCTACTAGCTACTTTTTTGCTTAGTTGTCATTCCAACTGTATTGTATGTCATACTAAGTATGACACATGTTTTAATCGACTTGTTTTTGTAATCTAAATGCCTCTGTTTTAAAGTCAAATTTTCTGTGTAGCAGTATTAAACTGTAGTGTCTCTCCTATTTCACTCTGTTACTTACCTCCACACTACCTCACATTTCTCCTTCCCTCCACTGCCATGACATCAACTTGGCCTTCTTCACAATTTTCTTAGTTTTCTTTTTTCTCTTACAGCTTGTGGCCTTTTGCTCTGATAAGGGCCATCTTCCCAACAGCTACCCAATACTTATAAGGAACCTCCAAAGGAAAGAATACCCTATCGGTAGAACCCACCCTGGAATACCTTGAAGTGTTTCCTACTACCTCATTTGTGTAGGTGATAACCTGCTGATTTTAAATGAAACTCTAACATATTTTACTGTTTATCATATTCCTGTTTTTGGGATAGCACACCCGTGGACCCTCCCTGAGGCCTTCCAATCCCTCTTTTTCCCCTTTTTCTCTTTACAAACTTGTTTTGAGACTAGGTGTACTTCCTTTATTGGACTACTAGATAGCAGTAAAGTACACAACCTGTAATCCCAGTATCTTACCAGTATAATATACTTTACTAGAGTTGCTGTATGAACCTACTTTTAGCTATCCAAGTTTAAGTAACCACAAAGCTAACCCCCTGAAACGAAATTGTAGACTTTAACCTGGTAGTCAATTAGGCAGAAAGAGAGAACAGCTAAAAACTTAACTTATATCTAAAATTTGCTGTCTCTATTTGCTTCTTATTTTTCCTTCTCCCATAAAACTTAAGACTAAAGGGACTACACCAGCTTTTTATAGGAATTAGTCTCTCTAAGACATCCTATTTACCTGCTAAGTTTTGTAAAGTACAGTCTCACTTTATAACAGATTGCCTCTCAGCACCTCTTGGTGCTGCCCGCTCTGTTCGCCCTACAGGCTCACTCCGCTCCCCTACCCTACCCCCAATTCTCACCCACCCGAAATGGTCCTACCCTTATACTTCCCATACCACACCCTCTCTCCTATCCAACCTATCCCACACTCTAATTAATCTACCTTAAGCCACACCCATATTTTACAGCTTTTCCAATACCCTCCCTCTTACAATCCTACATAAACTACTTTCATCAGTCTCTCCACCTTTAATATTTTCTCTTCATTTCCCATACCTCCTTAACTTGTTACCTCCCATACAACTTCTGTCATTATACAAGCTTTTCATCTCCTCCTCCCTACCTTATCTTTTTACAACTCTCTACCCATCTAATTTCTTTTCATTACTTCCATAACTTATCTATATACAACCTAAAGAAAACTCCTTTACTTGTAGCCTACTCTCTTCTCAACTACCTGATCTTCACTTCTTATCTGATACTACTATATCCTATCCTTACCTACCACACTCAGTGACATCTACTAAGTAATATGTCTACAATAACTAAAACTATCTTATCCTTGGTAATACTCTCAGCCACTCTTATTCCTATCCTGACCACTACCCATCTCCTTACCTCTTTTGAAAATGCAAACTGCTACTTCTTCAACTACTCTCCTAAACAAACATCACTATACAACACTGCCTTTACCCATCCCCTAATAAATATCTCCTCTACTTCTAGCTACCTGATACCGAAATATCATCGCCTTACACACTTAAAATTACACCAGACCACAAGAAAAAAATTAAAAATTCTACCTGTCCTTACTTCTCACCCTCTTTTAGCACTAAACTCACCCTCCTTACAAGATGGTGACATCCACCCTAACCCAGGCCCTACCAATCTCTCTACTTCACCTATTCTTAGTACCCCTCCCAACACCCTAACTACCAAGTCCAGCTCCTCTAACTTCTTACTAATAGGTCGTCTTAATATCTGAAGTATTAACAACAAAGTTGCCCATCTCCATGCCCTTCTAGACTTTCACTCCTTTGATATCCTCTGCCTTACAGAAACCTGGTTAAAACCTACAACTAAAGATAATGAAATAATCCCCCTAGGATACAATATACTAAGACCTGATAGAGTAAAATGCAAAGGAGGTAGAGTAGCCTAACTGTTTAGAAATGAGCTACACATCTCCTCTTTACCTTATAACCCACCTGAAAATTGTAAAATTGAACTCTTAATCACCAAATTTCAACTCAATCCCGCCAAAGCACTATATATAATCTGCATCTATCTACCTCCAGGCAATAATATTTCTACAATAGAAGATACCCTATGTTGGTTATCTACAACTTTCCCACAAGAAACTATTATTCTTGGAGATGTTAACACTGACTGGAATACTATAAATACAGACAATCCTTCCTTTCATATCAACCTGCATGGCTTTAATCAAACTATCTCCACCACCACTAGAATCAACAAACCTAATAATAAAGAAACTATACCAGATTGGATACTGATCAATAAACAAGCACAAACTTATAAAGTAGGAACTTTG
>NC_056743.1:991970960-992085960 GCF_019279795.1 Protopterus annectens
TTTTGATCCAGTGTCTCTGTGCCATGGTTACATTTTGATACTCTGTGTCATGGCTAAATTTTAATATAGTGCCTTTGTGACATGCTTATATTTTGATGCTGTGTATCTGTGCTATGGCTGCATTCTGATGTAGTGTCTATGTGCCATGGCTATTGTTTGATACAGTGTCTCCGTACCATAGCAATTGTTTTGATATAATGTCGCTTTACCGTGGCTATTGTTTTGATACAGGGACGCTTTACCATGGCTATTGTTTTGATACAGTGTCTGTTTACCATGGGTATTGTTTTGACACAGTGTCTCTGTATCATGACTATTGTTTTGATACAGAGTCTCTGTAGCATGACTATTGTTTTGATGCAGTTTCTCTGTACCATGGCTATTCTTTTTATACACTGTCTCTGTACCATGGCTATTGTTTTGATGCAGTGTCTCTGTGCCATGGCTATTGTTTTGGTACAGTGTCACTGTGCCATGGCTATTTGATATGGTGCCTCTATGTCATAGTTGCATTTTAATAAAATGTCTGTCTGTGTGCAATCAGTTACTTGTTGACATAGCATCTCTGTTTCATGTTTACAATTTGATGTATTGTATATGTGCCATGGCTGTAGTGTCTCTGTGCCATGGCTTTTTATGGTGTCTCTGTGCCATAGCTGCATTCTGATGCAGTGCTTCTATGCCATGAGTGATCTTTTAAACAGAGTCTTTGTGCCATAGCCATATTTTGATGCAGTGTATCTGTACCATAGTTATATTGGGATGAAGTGGCTCTTTGCTGTGGCTATTATTTTGATACAGTGTGTCTATGCCATGGCTACATTTGATGCAATGTCTCTGTGCCTTAGCTACATGTTAATTCAGTGTCTATGAGCCATGGATTATTTGTTGATACACTATCTCTCTTTCATGGCTACATTTTGATGCTGTGTATCTGTGACATGACTACATTTTGATGAAGTGTCTCTGTTCCATGGCTATGTCTCTGTAAGACAGCTATTGTTCTGATATAGTGTCTCTGTGCCATGACTATTGTTTTGATACAGTGTCACTGTACCATGGCTGCATTTTGATGTAGTGCCTCTGGCCATGGATTACTTGTTGCTATAGTGTCTCTGTCTCATGGCTACATTTTAATGCAGTGTTTCTGTGCCATAGCTACATTGTGATGAAGTGTCTGTGTGCCATGGCTGCTGTTTTGATACAATGTCTGTATGTCATGGCTATTGTTTTGATATAGTGCCTTTGTGCCATAGTTACATTTTAATACAATGGCACTTTGATATGAATTACTTGTTAACAAAGTCTCTGTGTTTCATTGCTACATTTTTATGCAGTGTCTCTGTATCATGGCTATGTTTTGATGCAGTGTCTCTGTGCTATGGCTACATACTGATACACTGCATCAGTGCCATGGCTACATTGTGATGAACTGTGCCATGGATTATATGTTAGTACATTCTTTCTGTTTCATGGCTACATTTTAATGCAGTGTTTCTGTGCCATAACTACAATGTGATGAAGTGTCCGCATGCTATGGCTGTTGTTTTGATATGGTATCTCTGTACCATGGCTGTTGTTTTGGTACAGTATCTCTGTACCATGCCTATTATTTTGATACAGTGCCTCTGTGCCAGAGTTAGATTATAATACAGTGTCACTTTACTATGAATTACTTGTTAACAAAGCCTCTGTGTTTCATGGCTACATTTTGATGCAGTGTCTCTGTACCATGGCTATGTTTTGATGCAGTGTCTCTGTGCTATGGCTACATACTGATTCACTGCATCAGTGCCATGGCTACATTGTGGTGAACTATGCCATGGATTAAATGTTGATACATTGTTTCTGTTTCATGGCTATATTTTGATGCTGTATATCTGTGCCATGGCCACATGTTGATTCAGTCTCTGTGTACCATAGATTACTTGTTGATTTGACTCGGTTTCATGGCTACATTTTGATGCTGTGTATCTGTGACATGGCAACATTGTGATGAAGTGTGTGTGTAACATGGCTGTTGTTTTGATACAATGTCTGTGTGCCATGGCTATTGTTTTGATACAGTGCCTTTATGCATTGTTACATTTTAATACAGTGCCTCTTTGCCATGGATTACTTGTTGATACAGTGTCTCTGATTCATGGCTACAATTTGATGCAGTGTCTCTGAGCCATGGCTATGTTTTGATAGGGTCTATATTAGAACATCGAAGTTTCAAAACTTCAAATGTTCTAATATCAACCCCTATTCAATGAAAGCTGAAAACATTGAACATACAGAACAGCAAATCTTTTCTTAGTATAAAAATTTGCTGTTCCAAAACACATACACACAACACAAGCACACCAAACAAACAGCAATCCACACACATACACCTAAAATCATACACCTAACCCTACACTAAACTATACACACACCTCTAACTATCCACTTACTTTAACCCAAACCCTAACCCTAAGGTCCGTCACTATCGTACACTCACCTCACCTGCGCCCTAACCCTAACTCACCTACCCCACCCTAACCCTCACGTCCACACAATCACACACTTACCTGACCCACGTCCCAACCCTAGCTCACCTAACCCACCCTAACCCTCACGTCCACACAATCGTACATATACCTAACCCGCACCCTAACTCTAACTAACCTAACCTGCACTCAATCGCACACTTACCTGAACCCAACCCGTAACTTTCCACCACAGCACTGAAAATACTGAAGCAACAGAAACAGACAACCAAATTCTTTCCCTAGGAAAAAATTTGGTTTTCTGTTGCTTCGATATTTTCAGCTTTTGCTGAATAGAGGTTGATATTAGAACATTCAAAGTTTTGAAACTTTGATGTTCTAATATAGACCCGCTTTGATATAGTGTATCTGTGACATTTCTACCTTGAGATGAAGTGTCTCAGTGCCATGGCTATTGTTTTGAAACAGTGTCTGTATGCCATGTATAACTTGTTGATTCAGTGTCTTTGTTTCATGGCTACATTTTTATGCAATGTCTCTCTGCTATGGCTATGCTTTGATGCAGTGTCCCTTTGCCATGGTTACATTTTAATACAGTACCTCTGTGCTATGGATTACTTGTTGATACAATGTCTCTGTTCCATGGCTACAGTTTAAGGCAATGTCTCTGTGCTATGGCTGTGTTTTGATACAGTGTATATGTGCCATTGCTACATTTCAATGCAATATTTCTGTACCACATGTAGTACATATAGTAGTGTTTTTACTGCTTTAATTACTTCATGGCTCTGTCTTACATTGTCTTACCCCTGTGTTAGCACTTCATTTTCTTCTGCGTTTGAATAAGCTGATAAACTCAACCATGTGCTATCCATCTTTTTTTCTTTAGTACACGATACCCTTGTGTTATGTTTTTTTCTTGGTGCTGTGATTTTCTGAATGGTGCTGCTTACTGTGATACACTGCTACATCCTACAGTACAGTACCTCAGATCTGTGAGTCTGTTTGGGACATTATCTCCCATACCTATCCCTGGGTGGTACTGGATACTAAAACACACATTTCCTTCTGTTTTGAAGACAGCAAAATGTAAGGATTAATTTGCAGGATCAGACACACTTAAACTCTCTGGCACTATGCCTGTCACGGATATTATGTGATTGGACACATGGACTGCACAAATGAAAAAGTGTTGTCTGGAGTTAGGGTTGTACTAACAAGGATCTATGAATTTATAATTGGTTGGAGAAAACTGCACACCCTGTGTTTTGAGATAAATATCTTATCTCAGTCTTATGACTTACTCTGCCATTTCATTGTTGTGTGAGAAAAGGCAGCAGAAGTCCAATTTCCCTGAAACAATGGACGGTTATTTTCAGTTATGACACCCATAAAAAAGAATAAAATGCTTCCCTTTGAGTAAATATATGCATATATATTGTGTGTTTGTATATTGCAATGCTGAAACAGATTGTTTCCAACACCTTTACAGGATATATCTTTATTTTGTTTTAATTGGCAGTCCTCTCAACTATAGCCTCATCACAACAGTTGAGCTTCCAACATCTTTCCCTACCACATGCCCCCACAATCTTTTCTGTCTTAGCCATTCAGTCTTTAGGTCATTGCCCTTGAGTGTATTTTAACGGGCATATTTAGGTCACTGATCACATTGACAGCAATTTTGTTTTCTAATGCATTACTACTGTTTGAAGATGCTCAGTGTAAACATCGCATTGCTGTCATTTACAGTGACAGAGAAAAGTAATACTCAGGTCAGATATTTCAAATCAGTATTAGTATTAATAATAAAATGTTGTTGTTTTATTTTTGGACTGGCCTTATTTGACGGTACCATTCTTATTCATTGTAATTCTTATTGCTAATTTTAAACACAGTGTTGTTCCAGATGATTTGTAGTTGGTATTTGTTTTCAGATAGTATTAAGCTTAAGAATGTAACTACATAATGTTGTCCTAGTTTATTTCTTTGTACTTATTTTATTGTACTTAGATAATGTCAAAATAGGGCCCTAATGGTTCAGTTCACCCAGCTGTAAAATAAATAAATATATAAATATTTTTTAGAGTTTCCGTGATTTAAAAAGCTTGTTTCAGCTCCATATTGTACTTATTTTACTGGGCAGCCATGGTAGTGCAGCGGTTAGCATTGCCGCCTCACAGCAAGAGGTTCTCTGGTTCGATTCTTGGCTGGGGTGCCTTCTGTGCGGAGTCTGCATGTCCTCCCTGTGGTCACGTGGGTTTCCTCCGGGTGCTCCGGTTTCCTCCCAAAGACATGCTGTAGGTGGATTGGACACTCTAAATTGGCCCAAAGTGTGAGTGTGTGCATGTGTGTTCCTTCTGTGGAAGGTTGGGTGCCAGGCTGGCAACTCAACACTGTAAAACTCCACTGCCAATCATGAGTGGACAGGTGAACCGCTGTGGCGACCCCTAACCGGGAAAAGCCGAAAGAAGATTGTACTTATTTTACTGTCTGCACTTTAACAAAGTCATTTTTGTGTTTAAATTACCTGTTTAACTGTTGTAGGTTACACACACAAGTGTGATAGCCATTACTGTGCATTTAAAGTGTGTTTTGATTGTATCTGCTCCATTTTCTGAAAAAAAAAAAGTATAATTGTTTTCCCGCCTTTCTAAGCTAGTATAGTCCAGTTTTCAGGTTAGCGCTGAATTCAGGGCTGTGTTACAAGTTTCTGTGTTTGCCCATACCTTACTTGGATAGAAGGAGTTTTCTCTGTTCACTGTGAGAGAGGGAGCTTTAAGCAGCCTATCTGTCCCTGGAGGAGTGGTTTCTGCCCAGAAATTAATAGTTTATTGGCCATTTTGGGCTAATTTCTAACTCGTTCATTTCCCTGCTATAAAACCCGCATTTGCGGGGTTTTTGCGCTGTATACTGCTCAGCAAGCTCCTGCCTGTTGGCCTGCAGAGTTCTACAGCAGCTGAGAGACAAAAGAGTGACTTTGATATGATTAAGTATCATTTTTCTGCATTTTCTTGCTGCCTTTAGCTAATTCCGGCTAAAACGCCAATTTTTAGAGTTTCTGTGATTTAAAAAGCTTGTTTCAGCTACATGTTGTACTTATTTTACTGCCTGCACTTTAACAAAGTTGTTTATGTGTTTAAATTACCTGTTTAACTGTTGTAGGCTACACACTCAAGTGTGATAGCCATTTCTGTGCATTTAAATTGTTTTTTTGATTGAATCTGCTCTATTTTCTAAAAAAAAAAAAAAAAACAAAAAATATACTTGTTTTCCCACCTTTCTAAGCTAGTATAGTCCAGTTTTCAGGTTAGTATTGAATTCAGGGCTGTGTTACAAGTTTCTGTGTTTGCCCATACCTTACTTGGATAGAAGGAAGTTTCTGTGTTCACCTGTGAGAGAGGGGAGCTTTGAGCAGCCCATCTGTCCCTGGAGGAGTGGTTTCTGCCCAGAAATTAGTAGTTTATTGGCCATTTTGGGCTAATTTCAATCTCTTTCATTTCCCTGCTATAAAACACTCATTGCATGTTTTTGCGGGCTGGGCAGTGCCAGTTAGCTAGGGTATAACTATTTCCGGCTCCGCAAAGTCTACTCTTCAATTTTTTTCCTTGGAACTTGACAAACTTTCAATTTAAGCACTCAAACCATTCACTTCTCAGCCCGGCACTTGCTCAAAACTCATAGCAAGCACTAATAAACCTTAGCACCAGACCCCCCCCCCATACTGTAGAAAAGGACAAGGCTCTCTATTTGACCTTACCAGCCAATCAGAAAAACAGTTCACTGTACCTATCCAGGCATGTCCAAAGGGCAGCTTCAGATGTACTCTCCAGTCCAACTAGTGAATCTGAGCCTTTTGAGGCAATGTTACAACTGCCTCATGTACACAGACAACCCACTCCTCCTACCGCCAAACACTAATACATGCAAGAGATGCAATTATACAGTGCAAACTTCACCCCCCCACCCCAAAAGGGCCCATAACCATACCAGAAGAATGTAGTGCCCCTGAAATCACAGACACTCAGGTTAAAACAGCCCTCTCCAAAGCCAAAAACACAGCATCAATGGGACCAGACAGTGTCCCAGGCTGTGTCCTACACAAGCACAAAGATGAACTAACCCCTCACCTAAACACACTGTTCAAAATCAGCCTCTCCACAGGCTACGTGCCCATAGAGTGGCTCACAGCAACGGTTATTCCGTTCCACAAAAGTGGAGCCACAACAGACCCTGGGAACTATCGCCCCATAAGGCTGACTGGCTTGGTCTGCAAGGCTATGGAGCGCATCATCATGGATCTCATTAACAGAGACACTGGGATCCTCCAGACACTGGACCTTACCCAGTTCAGCTTTGTTAAGGGCAGATCATGCCTCCTAAACCTGGTGGACTTCTTTGAGACAGTTACCAAGGCTATAGATGAAGGAAAGGTGGTCCACACAGCCTACCTAGACCTCGCAAAGGCCTTTGACACCATTCCCCATTCTGGTATTATAGACAAACTCACCAGCCTGAACATAAATCCCTACATCACGAGATGGGTTGCCAACTGGCTCATGGACAGAACCCACATGGTAGGAGTTGCGGGAGCTAGGTCTGACTCTAAACCGGTTACAAGTGGCATTCCCCAGGGCTCAGTCCTAGAACCCATCCTGTTTGGCATATACTTCTCAGAGGTACAGGCAAGCACAGGAGGTCTATGGCTGACCAAGTTCACAGATGACTGCAAACTAGGGGCTATAACTGACTCTCCGGCTGACACAGACATCCTCTGAAAGGGTCTCACTGAGACCGATACTTGGTGTCAAAACCATGGCCTCAAGCTAAATGCCAAAAAGTGCATAGTCATCCCCTTTGGAAAAAACAAAGTACCCACAAACTACCACATAGGTGGTATCCCCCTAAATACGGAAGACATAATAAGGGATCTGGGGCCCAAGTAGACAGTAATCTCTCCTTTGATAATCACATTGCCAAAATGGTTAGAAAATCCTTCTATGTGGCCCACTTAATCACAAAAGGGTTTGCATCCAGATCAAAAGAGGTCATTGTGCCCCTCTACGCATCACTCATCAGACCCATTATAGAGTACAACGCCCCATTTGGGATGTACCTTACAAGACACCTGCAACAGCTGGAAAGACCACTGAAGTACCTCACCAAGAGGATCACTGGCATCAAACAGATGCCCTATGCAGCATGACTGAAGAAACTCCAGCTGTACTCGGTTGCATACCACCTACTCAGAGGTGATCTATGCCTGACATACAAGGCCATGTCCAACCCAGAATTGATGGACATGCTCCACCTAAAGAAAACCATATCCCCTGGATCCACACGCTCTAGGGATCTAAACCTCACCACAACAATAAATAGGGCGTGCTGGAGGGATAGATTCCTGTCCCAGGGACTTCCCATGCTCTGCAACAAGGTTCCAATCTACATTAGGCAGAGCTCCTTGCTAACCCTCTTCAAGAGAAACCTTGACGAGTGGATGGGAAACAGAAAGTTTACCCCAGGGATCACTTCAATGGCTCTGCTGGACAGAGGCACAGGGAACTAATCTATGGGGTGCGAAAGCCAACACAATTCTGGCTAGACTTATAAATGCCTTCGGGCAGATAGCCTAGTACCTACCTGTGAACCTATAAACAAGTGATTACATAAACAAAATGTTTCAGAGTGGACTGCAGCTAAAGTATGTTGTAAGAAGAAAGATAAAATGTAACATGAAAACTAATGGGGGAGGGGAATATGTTTATCCCACTTCACCAGGGTGTTAGTACGGAAACTATCCAGTTATCTCTCTGTCCCAGATGCCCAGATGCAGTAGAGGGTTCCATTTCAGGCTCTGCTAATTATGTTGCCATTCACAATGTTTCTATAGTGCACTTTTCAATGTCTGCTTCCATTAGAAAATTCATGTAAGGCTCCTTTGAAGATAACTAGGTCAATAGTGCAGAGGTAAGGCATCCTTTCTATAAAACGTAACCTCTAAACCTGTGTGGTAATTTACTTACTTGCAAGGCAGCACCTCAGGTTGAATAAAAAGTATCCCTCAGCTGAACCTGCCATATGAAGTATGAAAAAATCCTTCGTATTGTGCTCCACTGCCTGATGTCTCAGGTTATTTCAGGTTGAATTAATTGCATATTAACAGTTCTGACTTTTTTCCCTTGTAATGGAAACTATCACATGGAATATTTTGATTATGTCATATCCTCTCCTCTCTTCTCTTTACTACCATATCAGTGTAACCTGTCTGTTGCATGTACAATAACCTTAATTATTTCTTCCCATAGTTATGCTTGATTACACATTGGAAAGAATCCCCACAAAGGTTATGGTGCCCTTCAGAATTGTGCATCATAGGAAATTCATTAAATGGCAGTTTATACAGGGGGCTAAGTCTATGAGCTGCTAATAAGTTGCTTCTTGTAGTTTAGGGTTTGATTTCCACAGATACTATTTGCCTTCTGTGCAATACACTGAACTTAACCAACAGTGCAATGGGGCAACTGGGGATATTTGGCTAGAGTTCCCAAGGGTTTCCTGGATCTCATGCCCAGTTGTTAGCTATGAACCTAGGACTGATCTCTGAGCATGAACTACAGAAGGATGCATGGAAAAAAGGTTGAGATGCATGTTTTAAGGCAACCTACATAGTGACATGTCTGAGCTAGAGCCTATAATGCTGTACACCTAGGACTGATCTCTGAAAATGAACCTACAGAAGGATGCATAGAAAAAAAGTTGAGATGCATGTTTTAAGGCAACATTGATAGTAACATGTCTGAGCTAGAGCCTATAATAGATATAGAATATGAATTTTAAGAATCATCATCATCTTCTTTCAGCTGTTCCCATTAGGGGTCGCCACAGCAAATCATCTGTTTCCATTTCTTCCTGTCTTCTGCATCTTGCTCTGTCACACCAACCACCTGCATGTCCTCTCTCACCACATCCATAAACCTTATCTTAGGCCTTCCTCTTTTCCTGTTACCTGGTAGCTTCATCCGTAGCATCTTTTTCCCAATATACTCAGCATCCCTCCTCAGCACATGTCCAAACCAACGTAATCGTGCCTCTCTGGCTTTGTCTCCAAACCTTCCAATCTGGGCTGACCCTCTAATATACTTATTCCTAATCCTGTCCACCCTCATCACACCCAGTGCAAATCTTAACATCTTTAACTCTGCCACATCCAGCTCAAACTCCTGCCTTTTTGTCAATGCCACTGTCTCCAACCCATATAACATAGCTGGTCTCACTACCCTCTTGTAGACCTTCCCTTTCACTCTTACTGGTACTCGTCTGTCACAAATCACTCCTGACACTCTTCTCCACCTACTCCTTCCTGCCTGTACTCTCTTCTTCACCTCTCTTCCACACTCACCATTACTCTGAACTATTGATCCCAAGTATTGAAACTCATCCACCTTCGCCACCTTGACTCCTTGCATCCTCACCATTCCTCTATCCTCCCTCTCATTCACACACGTATATTCTGTCTTAGTCCTGCTGCCCTTCATTCCTCTTCTCTCTAGAGTATATCTCCATCTCTCCAGGGTCTCCTCCACCTGTTCCCTACTCTCACTACAGATCACAATGTCATCTGCAAACATCATAGTCCATGGGGACTCCTGTCTGATCTCGTCTGTCAACCTATTCATCACCATTGCAAATACTTCTTCGAAATATATAAAACTGCAAAGTATTATGACAAAATACAGATTGTTTTAAAAATGGCAGGAGTGAAACTTAAAACAAAGTTAATAATGTACTAGCAGTGCTTATTTTATTTGCTGATTATTATTATTAACTGATAAAATAAGAGAAAGCACCACATAAGGGAAAACAAGGAGTCATTGCAGGAATATCTGAGAGGCCGAGTAAAGAGAATAAATTTTGTGCAGCAAACACTAAACAAGCACTTGATGATAGTGATGATAATGCAAAATCTAATGATGATAACATAGAAATCAAGGCAGGAGCTCTGGAACAGGCTCCCCATTAATGTGAAGCACAGTTCCTCTCCCACCCAATTCAAGTGTAACTTGGACAATTGGTAAGGACCAGGAAATTCATCCCTGGTTTGACACTAGTGTCTCTAATGGACACAGGCAGCCTATAAATGGTCTGTCTCCCAGACCCCTTCTTGTAAATGTTTCATCCCCCAAGCCCCTGCTTACACCTATCAAGGGTACCAGACGTTGTCAGAGATTTGAGATGCATGGCTAGGCTTAAAAACGTCCTTGTGGTCATTAGCGTAGTAACCTATGAACCTATAAGGAGCAGAGACAGCTAAAACACATTTGAACTGTTTAGAAGAAAAAAAAATAACTGACCTAGAAGATAAAATGAGGAGACAGAATATCAAGATATTGGGAGTGCCAAACGGATTTTAAGGAGGGGGATGTAAAGAAAAGTAAGAGAGTTACTGAGTGGCTGGTGCAATCGTTCACAGGAGGAAATAAGGTCAATAGAGCCCCTCAAACACCATGGAGGTCCAAGAGGGAGAGAGACATTAAGCCAAGACCAATAATAGTGCACTTTCAAATGCTTAACATAAAGAAAAAAGTGCTTAAGCAAGTCAGGGAGCATAGAAAAAATTAATGATTAGTGATCAGTGAGCATTTGTTGATGAAAATTTGTCTTTTGAAAGCCATAGAAGGACAGCAATTTCACACTGGCAATTAAAACATGTAGACAGAGAGGTTTGAGGTGGCAACTGATATACCCAGCTATTGTGAGAGTCTTCTGTCAAGGGGCAGCTGGGTCATTTCTGGACCCAAATGAAGCAATGGCAGAATACATGAACCAGTAAAGCACAGAGTTGTGCAAACAAATGCTGGAAGGCAGAGATACAGAATGAGCACATCAAGGGATTTTATGCAGGGGAACAAGGCTTGGCTGCCCCATCTCTCCATTCTTCTTTGCCTTGTATATCAAGTCACTTGTCATAGCAATCAGAACATGGGCCATAACAGGCTATGAATGGGAGTGAGGCAAAAGAATTAAACCCTGTATGTAGATGATATCGTAGTTACCCTGACATATCCAGAACAGGAACTAGAGAAGTTATGGGAAATCATAGGAAGCTTTGAAAAACTGTCTGGTTATAAAGTAAAACAGACTGAAACTCAGCTATTGGTGATCAGTCAACCACAAGGGGGCATGAACATGAAACAAGTAGAAAACGGGACAGGAGGAACTAAAATACTTAGTGTATGGGTTAAAGACACAATGAGGAAATCCCAAGATGAGACATATGAAATGATTTTTCAAAAAATAAGAGGTCAGCTTGAAGTGTGGAAGACTCAAACCAGGCATAAACGAGAAGGTGAATATATTTCAATTGTAAATCCTCCCTCAATTACTATATCCGTGATAGGCTTTCTGGCAAAGCCTGGGAGAAAATATCAGAAAGATGATTCAGAGCATGCAAAATTTCATATGGGAGGGAAGAAAACCAAGGGTAGCTTGAATGTATTAATCCTACCAAAGGAGACGTGAGAACTGGGAGCACTGGATGTAGACTCATCTCTGAGGGCCCGTATAGTAGTAATGATCTTTATACTGCTATACCTGCAATGTATGGCAGACCAGAAGGAAATTATTAAAGTAGAATGAGACATACCTGGGGGGGGTGACCAGATGGAGCTGCTGTTAGCCGAAACCTGGGAAGGTATAGACTTGTAGACAGTAAGGGAACTAAAAGGTAATCTGTCTGAATACATAAAAAAAGGAAATGGCTGCAATGGAAAGAACTGTTACCAAAAGGGGGTCTGAAACGAGACAAAGTAATGCAGTCAATAGTACAGAGGTGGAGGATGAAACAAAACAAAGTGGAGTACTGGCCGCAAATACTAAGAGAAGGGATACTGAAACCATGGGTGGAAGTAGTATGAGAAATATGACCCATGGATCTAGAAATGGGATACATGCAAGTAGTAGCTAGGTGGAGAAAAATCAGCCAGGAAAAGAAGCAACAGGAGAACCCCCCAGAACTGCTGGAAGGGGAGGACAGTAAGAAACAAGAGGAAGAGATAAATTAAAAAATAATTGCAACAACCCTTGATCACTGCAAGGCAAGTGTGGAGGCCACAATAGCAAAAATTAAGGAGTTCCAAGGTTAAGTAAGATAGTTGGACTGATCCAATATTTTAATTACGTCCAAGATATGCTGTAAAAGCAAGAAGATTTAGAATATTTGCATAGAAGTGTCTTCATCACCACTTTTACTCCTCAGCCATATTAGCCAGGATCTTTCCAGGAATCCTTGATAAGTGTTACAGGTGTCAAGGTAATGAAAGGGGTACACAGGTACACGTTTTGGGACTACCCAAAATTTGCGAACTTCAAGGACAGGTTAGCAGATGTGCTCTACTCAGTATGGAAAGGGGAAGTGAAACTAAACAAGCAGCTTTCTCAATTGGGATTTGATTAGCAGGTCACAATAGCATTAGCAGCAATGAAAGCCATAATGAGAAGTTGGAAGAAGGTTGAACATCCTAAGATCAAAATATTCTTGAGTATATTAGAAGGGATAGTTAAAGAGGAAAGGGATACTGATACCAACTTCAATAAGAAGAGTTACAAAAGTAGATGGAAAATATGGTAAAGAAGGGCTCATGAGACTAGATAGCCTCTTAAGATACTTCCTTATGTTGAATAAGGTTTGAAAATGAATGTTGAAGACAAAGTGGTAAGGATAATTAATATATTTTATTATATTTGCATACTTTTCCATTAATGGGGCAGCAGTAGGCACCAGACAGAAATGTTGACGACAAATATACACACGGAGAAGTACAACAAATTTCATAGTAATTACATCTTCACATTTGCAATACATGTTCCTATTTTTCCAAGGACTTTCTCACCATTAACACACTGACCCTTACAAATGCACTACTCTGAGAACAAAACCGAAATGAAAACTACACCAGAACAATCCAATAAGCAGTACTGACATGTGACAAACTCAGTAAGAGTGTGACAAGGAGCAAAAAAGTAAAAGCAGGAAAAAAACAGCAGCACTGACTTCAGATCAAGCGCAGTTTGCCTGCTGGCCCCTTCACAGTTTGTCCTCAGTCATTTCTCTATTTTCACCACATGTTCCCATTTGTCAAACTCCTTTGTCCTCACTGGCACTGTGTACACCTTCACAGATATGCCTGACACCATTAAAAATCTTAAGACACTGACAAATCAGCAGATGGTCGGACAGACGAGCACTTCCTTATTTTTTTCACAATATAACGTCTGTCATTTACACCCTATTCCTGAAGTAACAGAGAAGGTTTCTAAAACTGTTGCCACTGACTTGGCAGGAAACCAGTAACACTCCCACAAGAAACCCAAAATTCAGAGCAGACTACAACACTAGGGTTGCCATCTCTCCAGGATTGCCCTGGAGTCTCCAGGATTTTTATAGCATCTCCCGTCTCCTGGAAGTAATTAAAAAAACTCTGAAATGTCCAGGAATAATGACATTATACTCTCACTTTAACTGGAACTCAAGCAACAGGCATTCACTCACACATGATCGCGCTCACTCTCTCTCTTTCCAAATCTCTCACACACACACACACACACACACACACACACACACACACACACACACACACACACACACACACACACACACACATACACACACACACACACACACACACACACACACACACACACACACACACACACACACACACACACACACACACACAGTCACTTCCTCCTTCATACCTGCATTCATTCACATATCGTACTCAGTCTCCCGATCTCACACACACAGTCACTTCCTCATTCATACCCGCATTCATTCACACATCGCTCTGTCACATGCGCATGCCACACACCCACTACATTCATTCACACATCGCACTCACTCTCCGATCTCTCTCTCTCACACACACACACACACACACACACACACACACACACACACACACACACACACATGCACACACACACGCACACACACAGATACAAACTCTCACTCAATACCTCTCAACCTCTTAGAGCAAGAAATCAGGACAAAGTCATAAAAGTGGGACAAAGTCCCCAAAATAGGGACAGTTTTTAAATATTGCCCATTATTTACTGCTTGCTGTGGTAGCGTTGTCGCCTCACAGAAAGACGTTGTCCTGTTCAATTCTCAGCTAGAGTGTCTTCTATGTGGAGACATGCATGAATGGGCGTACCTTCATTGAAGGTTGTGCGTCAGGGCCGGCAACTCGGCACGTAAAAAATCTACTGCCAATCATTAGCAGACCGGAGTTCCACTGTGGTGAACCCTAACTGGGAAAAGCCGAAAGACACAACATTTATTGCTTTGTTCAGATTTTTGTTCTTAGTGTTAACTGTCTAGCAACCGGAAACGACATTTATCCGGCATCTACCAATAACAGGGGAATAAAAAAGCTGCTTAACCATTTCTTTAGTTTTATTATGTATTTCACTTTCTTGGGTTGGTTTTCCAAATAAGAAATTTCTTATCCATAAAAAAAATTAACAGCTCTAAGTCTACATGTTTTTGGGTGTGGCTGGACTATCATCCATGTGCGACACCTTAAGATCGACCCTATAGCTGCCTGCTGCCCTGGAAGCAGAGTCTGTACTGTACCAATCCCCATGGGTGCTGGATAACCTAGAGTCTACTATACTTAATTTATTGCCTTGGCTGCACTGCCTATGATCAATAAAACCTTGCAAGTCGCAATGGCTGAATCAAAGCATTCAGATTCTGAATCTTAAAGTTGTATAAATGCAAAAAAGAAGCATCATTTTTCATTCAAAGATGAATGGTTAAAAGAAGATGATTTTAAGGATTGGTTGGGTAAGAAAACAGAGTCTGAAGCAGAATGCAAAATTTGTCATCACACATTTACAGTAAAGTATGAGGGACGCAGATTAGTAGTAGTGCATGCAACAGTGGAGAAACATAATAAAAATGTGAAGCAGATTAAGCAAAATGAAGTCTTGATGAGTTTCTTCAGAAAACCAAATAGCAAAGAGGACGATCTTTTAACGGCTGCTGAAGTAACTCTAACTAACCACAGTGTTAAGCATCATCACAGCTATGCAAGTCAAGATTGCGGTAACAAGATAATGCAAACTATTTTCCCAGAATCTAGTACTGCAAAAGAGGTTGCTTGCAGCAGAATGAAAGCAACTAATATAATTGAAAATGTTCTCGCTCCTGCTTCACAAGAACAGTTGATCTCTGACTTACAAGAATCAAAGTACTTTTCAATAGCAACTGACTCTTCAAACAAAGAAAGCGTTAAAATTTTTTTAGTTAAGTTTCAAAACAAGAAGGAATAAAACATGGTTTGCTAGACTTTTATGAAGATTCAGATGAAAGCAGTGAGGCGAGAATGGGGAGATTCATTGAAATGATAGAGAAAAATGGATTGGACATAAGCAAAGTGTCTGCATTTTCTGGGAATAATGCTGCAGTGAATTTTGGCAAGAAGATTTCTGTGTATGAGAAACTAAAAAAAAGAAATTCTGAACTCATTTTGGCAAATTGCAAGTGCCATATTCTGCATAATTGTGTTAAACAGGCATGCAAAACATTGTCAATGGACACTGAAATTATTCTCAAAGCTTATGCTGAATTTTCTGGATATGCCAAACAAACTGCACAGCTCCAGTCATTTTTGAACTTGAGTATGAAGACATTCTTCGTCATGTACCAATGAGATGGTTATCATTACGGCCAGCACTTGAACGAATACTTGTAGTATGGCCTGCGTTGCAGTCTTACTTTGCTTAATGGGGAGAAGAAGAATGCCACAAAGTAATTTGGGATGCCTTTAGAGATGAAGAAAGCGAGTCCATACCTAGACTATACTGCTGTTTCTTACAGAATGTTATGCAGGTCTTTCAAAGTAGTGTGCTATGTTAGAGTCGGATCAAACTATTAGTTCCGAACTGCATGATATTATGGTTGGAGTAAGACAGAAAATTGCAGATCGCAAGCAAGATAAATTTTATGGAAAGGCTGCTGCAGACATGCTTAAAAGAATTCCACAGGATAAGAAAAGGCACTTCGAAGCTGATGCTGATCAATTTTACAACAAGTGTTTAAACTACCTAGACAAGTGGTATAATTACCAGGATTCAGAATTTCAAGCAATGAGAGCTTTAACCTTGAAAGTACCAGTGATGTGGAATTTATTTGAGGAACTGGCAGACAAGTTGCTCATTGACAAACACAAGTACTATGATGACTACTGTATTCTGCTTAACATTCAAACAGAGCTGGTGGAAAAAAACGAATGAGTGGTCGATCAAGGGAAGGATTTTTTTTGCAAAATTGACACATAGGAAGTGTGGTGAACTCTTTACTTTCAGTGTGATGAATTATTTGTGGACCAAAGAAAGAAATCATCTGGGACTTGATGTTTTGTGAGCTGAGCTGCAGGTGTGTAAAATTTTGAGGTACAGTTGTTCTCAATTTCATGAATTCTTGATGAAGGCACCCAAATTGTTGGCAGCTGCAAGATCTGATCAGAAATATACTTTTATGCGCAAGTAGTTTTCGTGACTCTACCAAAGCACAGAGAATTAACATTTGAATAATTAGTTTACAGTTGTATTATTGTTTTGAACTTTTCCTGTACATAGTATTCGTTGTACAATCATTATGAATATTAACATATCAAAGATTGGTAGTCTCCGAGTCGGAGAGCACTTAGGCCAAACAATATGGTTTGTGGTTAACATTAAAATAGCAACTCCAGGAAATAGCCTTATGTGAGGTGGCAACCCTATACAGCACACAAGCAAGCATCAGTGACTTCTGAGGAAAAATCACAACTCCTCTGACAAGAAAGGCAAAGTGAAAAGCAGGACACAACAATGAAATAAGGAGTACTCACATGAAAAAAATCAATGCTACTGTCAGGACGAAGACAAAGTTAAAACCATAAAAAAATTAAGCATCAGTGACTTGACATGAACCGTGCATTTTGCCTGCTGCCCCGTTAATGGAAAAGTACCTATATTTGTAACTGATGGTTCATTGGCAATGTAATTACTGGTATTAGGCTAAGTATGATGTAAAGTGAGTGGTGGTGGAAGAAACAAATCAGTTGCCAATGAACTAGATACCGGCACCATACATGTGGAATGCCACAATATGCACGATTGTACATTCAGATTAACTGTAATAAGGTGTTTAAAAAAACAGATCAGGATGTGTGTTGTTGCTTTGCTTAGCATATCCCTGTTTAGTTTTTTAGTTTATGCTGAAGGGACACAGGAACACAGGACTATGGCACACTGTTACATCACATTATAAAGTGTTTTCATCTCCATGGTTGAGTCTGCATTAACCATCATAATAAAGTTACACAGCCCTTCCAAAGGGTTAGCTGAGATGTTAAAAGTGGCTGTGAAGCTTTCTGCCAGGAACACTTGATTTGCTAAAGCAGAAATGGTTTGTAACAAGTTGGTATATTTTAAAACTGTACTACAGATATCTTTGACAAATATTGGGGGAGCAAATTATTGTAATTAAGGAAATGATTCCTTTGATCTGGGGCACAGAATTTTAATTTCCCAGACATAGTAAGGCTTTATGAAGTATAATACTATTGGTGCCAAGAAAAGCAAAGGGGAATCAAAATCTTAACCAACTGTAACTGAACTACTGAATATCGTAAAGAAGATAAAACATGCAGGTGGAATCTTCAGAAATAATAATAAGAAAATTGCGTACAAATAAATGGGAATTGTGGGAACAATACATGCAGAATAATGTTCAGGAGGAGAAGTTAGATTTAAGGGAAGGCAACAACTGAGCAGTTTGTGTAATGTTCGACTTAATAATCATTCAAAAGAAAGCATATAGGCATACCACATGAACATTGTAAGAGTGTCACCTTGATTTGCTTTCTCTTCTATTAATACAAGAGTATCTATGCTGTTTCAATTGTGATTTAATAAAGATTTAACAAAAAAGTAGAATGCTTTCCCATTTGGGGACAGCATATTACACCATAATTCATTTTGATTTCTGGGCCTGGACTGTCTTAAACATTTTTATGAGCTGAGCCCCAGCTTTTCTACGAAACCTGTGCACGCTTACAGAATTTCTTAAACTCACAGAGGAAGGACCACTCCTTGACTTATACTTGGTCACAATTTTCCACAGTAGGATTTCCTGCTATTGATTCTTTGAAACATAATACCCCCTTGAAATCTGAATTTTATATTTACAAAAAAAGTTTACTACAGTAGAGAGTTGATTATCCAAACTAATTGGGACTTAGGGTAGTTCGGATAATCAAACTGTTCGGATAATTAAACATATAACTGAACCGAATTAAAAACTTTGAAAATCTTGTTTTTTTCTGCATGCAGGAATACACTTTTCAACCATTCAGAGATTTCAGTGGGCAATAAAGAATATTTTTCATACACAAGCTGGCTACAAGCTCAAAAAACATGTTCAGGCAAATACCTATAATGTTTACATATTCAGACTTCATGATTTTTCCTACCCAAAAACTTTGCAAGGCTGGTTTAGCTAATTGACGTTTTGGATAATCGATGTTCAGATAATCGTCTGCCTCCTGTATTCCATCCTTTAAAATGTTTATTCCTCTGCAGTCTTAAGAGTCTGTCCTGGAAATCTATCTTCCAATTACAGTCACTTTAGCTTAATGTAGTTCAAAGATTCAGACTTCTGTGTTTCCAGATTCCTACTTTGCCTTTCAAACCAAATGCCTATCTGTCAGTAGCAGTCTACATGTTATTTCCATAGTGGATTGTTCAGTAATCCTCATACCCTTGTCTGCCATTTTATTATTTTTAAACCACAGCATTTCTTAGCATGCATCTGTGTTACTACCTGGACAGAACCAGTGATTCAAAGTGGGCCTTAATGTCCTTCACTAATGACAAGGAAGGCTGAAGAGTAACAAAACATTGCTTTTCCCAACATCAGGCAAATATAACTCTATTTAATCATGGTGAATATATGAGGATGTTGAACTTTGGTATCCAGGAAAATTTATGTGAGCTGAGCAGTCATAATACCTGTGCCATCTGTCCAATTGTTCCTGCAGTCAGAGGTTTTCTCACAGATCCAGCATTACATTGAGTCTCTATAGCTTCTGTTTGTTGTCATCAGTCTCCTTCTGTCACTATTTCTCAGGTAGACCAAACCATATACTTGAAAATCCAGATCTGTGGTACAGAGGATTCTGGCTTTCTGCCTCTGCCACAGATGGCCTGGGTTTGACTAGTAGCCTGGATGCAGGGGGGAACCAGCTGGGGAAGTTTGGATGGGTGCTGCCAAGTCTGCCTTTCTTATTTTCAGGTGTGGGTATTGGTGAATCCAACCTCAGAAGTGCCAAATGTAGGAAGGCCGAAGGTGCAGCTTCTGTCCAGAGACTAAAGGAGTGTGTGCTCATCAAAAGAGTGTGTAGCAGCCTAGCTGGGAGTTGTAGGGTTGATGGCCTTGGTGGGTGGAGAAAATGGGTTCAAAAAAACTCCAAAAAATAAAATGTCATTTGTTGGAAGCAGCAAGTCCCCCCATGGAAAAGGAGTGTAACCTATCAGATATGTTACCTTCTCTTCTTCATGTTTTCCCACAACTACAAGATGGCAGCCAGACTCATGTATCCTGTACTACCACCATTCTGTTAGGTTAGCTATATCTCAAACCACAGACTTCCTTAGTAGTTTTGCAGTTAGTCATACTAAAACATGTTCTGACAGTTTTTTCTTTTTCCAAGATAAGTATCCAAAAGGCAAAACTAATAAAATAGTAAAAGAGAGGTAAAGGTTACTCATGAAGAGTATTAGATGTAAAAACATAATTTAACAAAGCAGAAAAGCACACATAATAGTAATGCAACTTATATTTGGAAGTGCAGGTATATAACTATGTAAACAAATTTTAAGTGTTTTTTTTTTCATTTTTCATTGTGCAGTATTTGTATGCTGCTAAACATCATCTCACACTAACTCGAAAAGCTAAAATGACATGTCTACGTGCCTTATGCCCTTATGCTTTATTTTAAGGAGGGTAAACGCTTCCTTGGAATTTGTATATATTCCATTTCCTTTCCACCATTGAGATGTGTGTGTGTAGATCTTATTAAACACATTGTGAGGCCACACCTTTCTTAGGTTCCTAGCCATAATATAATATGACTTTCAGCATTCTTTCTTTACAGGGCCTTTAGGTGAGGTGGTACATAATGAAGATTTGATTTGTATATGCGACTAAACTACTAGCTTTATAGAGTGTATGAAACTACTGCATTCATAGAACAGATAACTAAGTTCATACTACTGTGTTTATTATATGTAGGCAAAGAACACTTGTGTAGCCAATACAGAGCTAAAAATCAGATCCCCTGGTTTTATTCTTATCAAACCATGCACCTGTGATGGTACCTGGAAGTATAAACCTCTGGATTTGTCACAACAATGAAAAGTGAGACTTGTACTGGGGTGCAGATGTACTCAAGGTGCAACACACTGTGGGGGAGGTCAGTTGCAAAGGAAAAGAGACATCTGCAAATGTTTTAAATAATACAAGAGCTCAGCTTCACTGTATTACATTACCTGCAGCAAACTACATGTACTGTATAATTTGCTTGGTTTTGTATAGCAGGATATAATGCAATAAAGGGTAGCAAAAGACAATATCATAAAATTATGAACAGCTATGCATAAAAGCAAAGTACAGAAAATGTTACAGCCATTTATGGATAAAAAGACAGTACATACCACAATAAAGTCAGATGGTGGAATTCATACAGTATTGTGTGTGAGGATGTGTGGAGACATGCGTGAATGGGCGTACCTTCGTTGAAGGCTGTGCGTCAGAGTCGGCAACTCAGCATGTAAAAATCTACTGCCAATCATTAGCGGACCAGAGTTCCACTGTGGCGACCCCTAACTGGGAAAAGCCAAAAGACACAACAACTGTGTGTGAGGATGTCAGTGTCATACTGAAAATGAATGCAAGGATAACTAAAACAAACATCCAGTAATAATTAACAGATCATAACAGTTAGATGGTACAATTATGGTAATTTAAGTGTGTGAATAAAAAAGCAGTTCAGGGTTAGAGAGTGCTGTAATCACCACTGGAGACTTATGTTGCAGGCGTAGACATTAGGTATCGGGATAAAGTAAACAGCAGCCTGCAAGGAGTATTTATGCTTCAGCTGAGCCAGCATTTGTCTTAGAACACAGAAAGGAGACACATACTTTATGAGGAGGGATTTCCCAAGACAGAACAGGTAAGCATATCAAAAGGTAAGGCACGTTTGCCTTCAATTTGCCTTCAATCATAAGGAGATGTAGGACTTCGAATGTTAAAGAGGCTAATCATGTGAGCAAGGAGTTACAGTAACAGGCAGAGCAAGTAAGCAGAAGATGTCCAAGTTTAGATTTGAGTTACTGTCAATCGAGGAACCTGTTTTCAAGAATGAGGAAGTTGCACATTGACAGGGCAATAAAGATGCCAGAAGAGCATCTATCTTTCCTAAAAATGTGAGACAAAGGGAATCTGGAGGGCCTAATGCAAATTAAACAATATTATAGAGAGACAGACAGATACCAAGCAAAGACATGAGCTGTGCTAACTTGGATAACATTGTCAGCTGAAGATAAGAAGTGGTAAAAGCAGTAATTGGAAGGGCTAGCCTTTGAAGGGCTGGGTACAACTATCAGCAGTAAATAAGTGTGGGGAGTGTGTGTGTACATTTAAAACAGCAGACATGGTTAAAGGAAATGTACCTTATACCAGCTTAATCACTTTCCTGCTGGAAGGAGAACCATGACTGTGATATTTGAGGCCATCATTGCCTCAATCAGCCTGATGCCATCCTGAGTCTGGTTTAACAGCATATATCTGCCTTCTATCCTGATGGACTACCAGATGGTTAGGATACACAACTTCTGCAGTATTCACTAGGGATTATACCTGTACTGAAGTGTAATATAATCATTACTGTCATCTGTATGTGTGCATACGTGTGTGTTGGCTTGCATGCATAACTGTAGATTTATGTTGCTTGTATGACAACTATAAAGACCCAGTCAAGTTCTAAATCTAAACTGGGCAGACTGTTTTAAAATTTAGGCAGTGCTTCAGAAACATTTTAGCAAAAGGGTATAATGATGGTGTGGAAGAAGAATGAAAATTATAGAAAACTGCCATCATAGAAGCAACTAGATTATGTGGAAATAAATGCATTGCTCAAAGCAGGGAAATTACCACCTATGGTTCTTTAAAATGGTGGCATCAAAGGTTAGGAAAAATATACAGTCTCTGGGAATTTTAAAGGGCAAGACAAGGAAAGCAAACAGCAATACCAGTTAAAGCAGGGGGACTCCAGCTCAAATCACACTGAAATGGGTGCAAATGTAATCTGTTCTCTTCTTTCAAGGGGCCACAACCACCCATTTACCTATTCACATGAGGGTGTAAACTTACTGTCTTACACTGAAGGGAAAATAAGGAAATTCACACTCGTGTGGGGACAACAGTATAGGAATTGTAGCCATTTTGTAATTCCTCTTCTACTGTCATGGGCAATACCTCTTGGACTTGCAGCTTGCTTACATGTATAATCTAGAAGTTAGGACGCAAATGTTACTGTTAATGCATTTGCTATTCTTTATACTAAAGCAGTGAAGTTGTGTCAGTGTACTATACAGATGTTCTTACTTTTGCTTATTTCACACATCATTAATGATATACTAAACATCAGAGGAAACTTGGCACATTGTAGCTATGAATTCAGCTTATGTTTACTTCCTGCTGACACACATATCCGCATTCTTCATTTTCATAGCTCCTTTTGACTGCCAGTTTACCACTGTTAGCCCTCTTCCACATAACTTTAAAACACTTTTAGTGCAGGATGATGGCACTGGCCACAAAGTCCTACCTAAGGTTCCTGCTTGGAGAGTCCCCAGAGCAACTTCATACATAATGAAGGGTTCCTATAATAATGTAAATAGCTGAGCTATTTTCATTGCAATGTTTTGACTTAAAGAGTGAGACTTTTTTTTTAAAGCAGATTATACTTAACTAAAAATGCTTATTGTCATACTGGTGTTTCCTCCCCCATTTTGCATGTTCCCAGCTGCCCATTAGCTGCCTGGCTACACCATTTATACTTGAGTCCCTGGCACTATGCCCTGGGGAAAGGTGAGCTTGGTACGGAGAGGTAGAAAGGAACAGCCTGCAGCATCACATAGGCTGACCCTGCATATCAGGGACTATTTTGCTATGCTCTAACTGGATGGACTGAGTGATGTCATGCACATTATCTCACACAACATCAGCTCCTCCAGAAAATGAGATGCTACTCAGTCTCGGGTTTCCATACTAGTGTTTTTTGATCACAGAGAACATGCCAAACCTCACGTGTTGGCTCCAGTTAGTAAAATATGCAACTAAGAAGCCACCAGACCTAGTCTAAGACAGGGTTTACCATCTAAATTACTCTCACAAATGTGCTATCATGGTTTGGCTACAATGAGTAAGCCTCTTGTACTAAAAGTGTATTAAAGTGGCAGGAAATGGTGAATGTCAGCTAAACACCAATGACACAATGGGATAATAAGTCACTATCATGCAAATCATCCTGATGACCTTATAGTCTCTATGTCATTGTAGAAATATAAGATGTACTCAAACAGAGCTATTAAAATTGAATTTATCTTTTTCTGACACTGCCTTTTCTTGACGTTAAGAAACAGGCTGGTGGTCCTACTTAGAGGACTAAGGTCATGGACTGCTAATGAGCTTCAGCCCACAGTCCTAGGTTTGATTCTCTCAGTCTCCATAAGCATAGCATAGTCTCTCAGCAAGTTAGTAAGCTACATAACTGCTTCCAGGTCACTCCTATGAAAGAAACATTTGCCATGTGGGCTTACATGGCTAATAAACAAAGTACCTGTCAATCAAGCCTGGACAAATAATGGCTCGATGACTAACATGCCTGCTTTCTCATATATTTTCTGCAACTGCAATTGCCTAAGTTTCCACAACTGAGCAATGCTTATCTGCCTGTTTTTTTATTTTTTTTTAATTTTTTTTTTTTATAAAGCTAAAATAAAAATCTTTTTAGCTAAAATAAAGATTATTGAACTAAAGGATGACTCCTTTATTTTCATTCCTGGAACGTTTTCATCTGTTTAATGAGATATTTTGTAGATTCCATGGACTTGAACTTGGGACAAACTCGAGTCAACCACCTATTGGGATTATTTGGAGAATTCTTGTGGAGAAATGTATGCACAGGTTTTAATGACTGCACCAAAGGCTAATAACTGAGGCTAGGTAGGTGGCATGTTTTTTTACCTTGTTTTTTTGCTTTCACTTTGAGCCATAGACGCGCTCATGTTTTACAAGGTTTTCATTTCAAACATCATCTTGTATAACAGACATGACTGGGAGAAAAATTCAGCCTAGTACTGGAAAAATTCAGCCTGGTACTGGAAGCACCACATGCCGTAGTACATAACACTTTAATTTTGGGAGCTTCTGTATGCATTGTTTCCATGCTTTCATATTTTCTCAAGTCGTCAGGAAGTACATCATAGTTTTCCCTCTACCCCACAAAGTTACATATAAACTCTTTAGCTACAAGTTGCAGGAGTGCAAGGATGACACTCAACCTACCTGATCATTAACTACTGCAGATCATTTACTTAACAGATTTCTGTAGGACTTATTTGTAAAAATTGGGAAAAAATGGATTAGAGAATCTTCCTGAGTCAGTGACAGGAAATAGTGAATGGCAAGCAGTCTCCATTTTTTTAGTGTCTTAATTAAAGCATCAAAAATAAATATGTTATGTTTTACCAAGTACAAAGGTGTAAACATTTATCTTATTGAAGCAATGGAATAGCAGACCTACCATCTTGGTACCAGAGCATCAGTGATGTCAGTGACTGGATCACTTGACTGACAATGCATGCCAGGCTCATTGCAGCACTTCCAGTGAATGCTCATCAAAGTGGAGTTGCTGAGCATTCACTCCATCTGAGGTACCCACTCACATACTTGTGGGCTGCACCAGGACAATCTTGCAAGAGTCCTACATCACATACTTAAGAACCATATCCGGCACCAGGGCCAGTAGTTGGAAACCAGTGAATTAAACTTAAAATTAATTAATTAAAATTAAAATTAGTGAATATGTATAGTATCTGAGAAATGAAAAGAGACAGATATAGGAAAGCAAAGAATGACACCAGTTAAAGGTCAGAAAAAATAAATGGTGTTTGAGAAATGTCGAGAGACAGAGTAATGCAAACAATAACACCTGTTAAAGGTTAGGAAAGATGTCTGGTGTCTGGAAAATACAGACAGGGAGAAGCCAAACAGTAATTTGCAGACAATACCAATGTAGTGGGTCTCATAAGGGATGATGATGAGAAAATACAAGAACAAAATTAGCTCTCTGATCAAATGGTGTAAAAATAACAACTTGGATCTGAATGTCAACAAAACTAAAGAAATTATCATTGACTTCAGAAAAAGGCCAGGCATTCACTCATCATTTGAGATCAACAGTGAGGTGGTAGAGAGACAGTTCAGTCTACAAAGTTACTTGGGGTACACATCTTAGAAGATCTCCCTTGGTTCCTGAACACAGGCCAGATAACTAAAAACCTCACCAATGCCTGCACTTCCTGAGAAGGCTCAAAAGAGCAAAGCTTCCTCTGAATGCTCTATCCAGTTTCCATAAAGGACCTATTGAAAGTATTCTCACCTGCAACTTTACTGTGTGGTACGAAAACAGTACAATGGGAGACAAGAAGAAGCTTCAAAGAGAGGTGAGGATTGAGGATACCTCAAAATGTGATCTCACTAGTAATATTTTACTGAAAGCGATACATTATTTAATTCACTATAGTTAATACATACTTACAGAAGTGCAACTGCAATAAATCCTCATGTGCAACATTAACAAACTGTCTTTTCTTCTCGTTTTCTGTGTACAGTATTACTTTTTCATATGTTTAGGTTTATATGTATGGGTAGTTTTACCTGACTAGAAATAGGTTATAAAGAGTCTTTTTTATGTGTATTACTCATTAGAATAGTTTTGTATACATCATGACTTATTCTTTTTATACTTAAACTACCTCTGTACTCTGATGACGAGCTGATAGCCAAAATTTTGTTTAGGTTGACTTGTGTTTCCTAAATGACAACAAAGTTTTCTTTGAATCTTAATACCAATCAAAGGTTAAGGAAAAGTGTTGCCATTTCATTTGAAAAGAGAGATTTAACCTTTTTTATTTATTTATTTTTTACATATTTAGAACAGTGATGACATCTGGCTCTGTAGAAGAGTTAGATAAAACCGAGGAGATGAGCTGAGAAGGACGGTGAAAAAGCAGGAGCGCTATATGAATACTCAGCATTCACAATGGAAAAAATGAAATCCAGATGCCGGGATAAGGGAACTGACCCCAGTCTTCAACAAAAAAGTGGGCCTGAAAGAACTCAGGGAGCCACAGGTGCACCAGGAATGGAGCTCTACAAAATCATGAAAGCCCAAAATCCTGAAACCAAATTCTTGAAAGTTCAAAATACTGAAAACTCAAAATACTGAATCTCATAATACTGGAAACACACAGGATACCAACACTTACTATATTCCAGCACAGGTACATACAGAAACAAATAAAAGACAAACCATATTATTCTTCTTCAAGTATAAGAAGGGGGCATGCCCCCTGCATCCCCCCATGTGGGGACACTGTGCCCCCCCCACCACCACATGCTACTTAAATATATCAACTCCAAGATTGCACTTAGTGAAGTACAATCTCAGAGTTGATATATTTAAGTAGCAGGGGGTGTGGGGGGTGCAGCTTGCCCCCCCCCGCTTATAGTTGAAGGGTAATATGTTTCTGTATGTACTTGTGCTGGAATATAGTAAGTGTTGGTATCCTGTGTGTTTTCAGTATTATGAGATGCAGTATTTTGAGTTTTCAGTATTTTGAACTTTCAAGATTTTGGTCTTAGGATTTTGGGTTTCAGGATTTTGAGCTTTCAGGATTTTGTAGTGCTCCCCACCAGGAAATAGGGTTTTCTTGGATCTACCTAAGACATCCTACAAAACTGAAGGAAGGAGTGATTATACCTGTAACTAAACATTTTTTAACAAATCATGGGAGCTGGGAATTGCTCCTGAAAACTGGAATTGGCACCTGTAATACCCCTTCACGGGGCTGGAAGGAATCTGAAAGCCTGAAACTAATAACCTGTCATTTTAAATTTGCTTGCCAGAAAAATCATGGAACCCCTTCAGAAAAAGAATTTTTGTGCATCTGGAAACATTTAAGATACAGTATCTAAGACAGTAGATGCTCAGAAAATATCAGTATCTCATCAATGAATTAGACAAAGATTGTTTAGCCAAAAATGACTGACTACACAGGAGTTCAAAAAAATGTAACTGTCAGCATTGTAAGGCAGCACAACCCCCTCCCTCCAATACCCCCCCCCCCCCCATGGGGAGACTACACCCTTGCATTTCCTACATATTATATCTTACTTCAGGATTGCTAAACCCTGCAGAAAAATGTAAAAAGTAGAAAATGTAGGAGTTTCAGTGAGGTTCCATGTGGTTGCCAGTCTCAAACAATATATCTTCAACAAGTGTATTAACAACCAATCTGAAAATTTATGTATCCAAAACAGAAAGTTTATATAGACAAACCTAACCTACATTTTAACAGAATAGCAAAAGTATTAGACCTGAAAAGGGTTGAGGATATAGCCAGTGTCTAGTTACACTTCAGTTAAGTATTTGACATGGTACCAGGCAATAAGTTAACAAATTAGGAAGCTTTGGAGCAAATCCTAGGGTGGTAATGCAGGTAAAACAGTAGTTAGGGAGTATGCCATAAAATTCAGTCAAGTGATAGGATGATGACAAGTGGAACACCAGAGGCAGTAGAATGGAAACTAGCCTTTTCAGAGCCTTTATTACCAAAATGGGTAGGATGGTGGTTTAGCGGTAAGAGCCTTACCTCATTCCTCTCGGATATAAGGTTCAAGCCTGACCTCTGGTTACTGTTTTGTGGAGTTTTGCATGTTTCCCCTGTGCCTGCATTGTTTTTTTGTAGGTACTTTAGTTTCCTCTCACCCCTCAAAAAGATGTTGTTATGCTACACTATATTTTTTATATATCTTTATACTAGTGGCCCAAACTGTGGCTGAAAAGGGTCTAAGAATGAACAATTCACTTGGCCAGTTAACAAATAAATAAAAAATAAAATAATTGCAAATTAAATAAATTAAAACAAACAAACAAACATTATGCTTTTTGCTGAGAGCACCAAATTATGTAATAAGGTTGCTACACAGAAAGTTTGTATAAAGGATGAAAAATGACTTGAAAAGACTGCATAAAAATGGGGCTTAAACATGCCAGGAAAAAAAAGAGAAAAACAATGCACCTATGAAGTAGCAAATTGAGAAAGATACATTGGTGGTAAAAAAGAAAGCATTATTTTTCTGTGTAGACAGTTGATAAGATCCTATCTGGATTATTTTGTGTAGTTGTGGAGATTTTAACAACATAAGATGGAGGCAGTTCAGTGAACAACAAAATGTAGCAAAGTCTACAGCAGAAGACATAAAGACAGAATGTGTATAATTTTGAAGAAAGAAGACAGAACGTGGAAATGAAAGAAGCTTTGAAGTACCTCAGGAGATGAATGGAATCTGCAGAGTTCAAACAGGTGCCATCTTACAGAAAAAAGAGATGTATGAAGAGGAAACACTCTGAAGATATAAAACTGGACAGCTCAGTGGAGTCACAGAGCATACTGTTCAGCACAATATGTGGTGGGTAATTGTCATCGCCAGTGGAGCTGAGGGATAATGTCCTCTGTACAACCCACGTGACCCGAGTTTGATTAGTGGTTTAAGTTCTTGAGAGAAGAGGTAGGGGAAGATGGGCATGCTAATTCTGGGAGGGAGGGTACATCAGGACAGAGTTGGCTATGCACTATCGCAATCATTTGGAGGTGGGCTTGTACAAATGTGTGGCCTGGGGCAGGCATTAAGCTCAGCAAGCTACTGCACTGTGAAGACACAATGGGCCTCTACAGTGAAGCAAATTCTACATCTACCCCCATCCAGGGCAGCTTTGGACCATTATAAATCATCTTCATTGACAGGATGCTGGAGAAAACATAAAGTACCTTCATAGCAGTCTCAATGATTATCTCTCCAGACAGTTCTTGCCCTGATCCTGGGTGAAATTCAAGGGTAAGGGAATGTATGAGTTGTACTTGATGGTCAGTAAGTAAGGATAAAAAAACACATAAAAAAGTAGTAGACTATTGCTCTAGCCTTCATGGACAGGTAATAAAGTAAAAAATAATAACAAAATTGAACAATGCAAGGAAAGACATAGCTCTTGTGTTATGAAGGACTTGGGAAAGGAAGTAAAAAGGATCTACATTTTTTATCAAGTAGTTAGAGAAATGAGGAGTAGGTGCTCAAAGTGGTCTTTATCTGCTGTCAAAATCTGTGAGAGAAGACAGAGAAAGATGTGCATTTAGGTAGATGCAGCTTTCAGAATACTTATCTGTGTGTAGACGGTTGTGTTTTTATTATTAATACTGAGTTGTTCAAAATGACATAATATAACTGGTTAAGAAGCAGAAATACAATGTATTAGTCTCTTAGTCCATTCTCCAACATTTAATGGAGAAAAGTTTAAAAAAAGGGGAACTGCTTGAAGTGTTCTTTTTTTTGGCTTTAGTCAAGTAAACTCTGCAGTCGATTAAGTAAGTATACCTGTTTTTGATTAGAGGGGTAAAATCTGACTAATGATTAGAGTTTGATTAGCAGCTTGGGAGCTTGTTGGGGCTGGTAGAGTGAAAAGAGAAGTGATATGGCTTAGTCACCTCTCTTGCAAGGTAGGGTGTGGAACACATGCCCGAGTTGCAGGGTCCCCTGTAAGAGTCCTTGGCAGGGACCAGAGACCCCATGTCAGTGCTGCTTTAGGGGACAGGGCAGTTTTGAGGGGTTATGTCACTTGAGGAAGTGAGTGACATACCCTTGCTGATGCCCTTATCATGCCGTGTCCTGAGCAGGTTGCCAGGCATGTGCAGTGTGTGTATAGGGCTTAAAAATAAAACCATGTTCCTCTTTGTGAAAGATAGCCTGTTCCATGTCTGCTAGTGACTAGTTCCCAAGGGCTCTCCCTAAGAGGGAACAAATGGATAGGTAGGGTAACTGGGAAGCAAAGCTAGATGGTCATCAGTGCAGCAGAGCTAAAAATACAACATGAAGGGATATATTTTTTCAAAGTCTCATGAACAATATCACTGAGAGAGAACAGAAAACAAAAATTAGAAAAAACAATTTTCAGTTTTAAAAATAGATTTGTGTACACAATCTACTATTTATGCAGAGTCCATCCATCCATAACTCCTTTTTCCCATTTTTGCACATGCAGTCAGGATATCACTTCAATAGTGACAATCATCTACAGCCAATGTTATTAGCAGAAAACAGTATGTATGCTTCTTAACTTTGTATATGTGTGTGTGTGTGTGTGTGTGTGTGTGTGTGTGTGTGTGTGTGTGTGTGTGTGTGTGTGTGTGTGTGTGTGTGTGTGTGTGTGTGTGTGTGTGTGTGTGTGTGTGTGTGTGTGTGTGTGTGTGTGTGTGTGTGTGTGTGTGAAGATGATGACACAGGTCAGGTGCATTGTAAATAGGGTGGGGCAGCACTATAAGGTTATAAGTACAAAACATTTTTCTGACTTCAGTTCTGGTTTCTAGTTACTACCCACTTTTACCACTTTTATCTTTTTTTCTGGAAGCAAATGGGCTCACAACTTGTCAGCCTACTTGAGAAGCTTTTGTGTTATGTGTAAATTTGTATTTTTCTCTTGTAAAAGACTCATGCAATCTAACCATCATGGTCACTTAGTGACTACAGATAACAACTGTCAATAACTCACCGAGCAGAGAACAGAAGCAAAGATAAGTATTTAATAATTGCATTTTACTTACTGATGCCTTCCCACCATGACCACTACCCCTTTTCAGGGGAAATCCAAGGAATACAGCTTTAAGTTCTGCATGTATACATCATTAGAAATTCATATATGGAATCATCATTACATAATTAACTGTCACATTCATAGTTATATGTCTGTATTTGTTAGTCATGTATTCCCTGTGGAGTCTGTGTGAGCATTTAAAATGGTATTTTTAGTGTTTTAAGACAAGCAGGGAATCAACATGACACAGAATAGAAAACTCAGTAGTGATTCATTATTATACTAATCCAAGGCCCGTGTGTTGCTCACATTCTGCACTACAAAAGGAATCAAATCACAATGGTACTCAAGGAGAGAGACGGCAAAGTCATGCAGCCAAATGCACTGCTTCTTCAAGCATGAAGTTCTCTGGTTCGATTCTCAGCTGGGATGCCTTCTATACAGAGTTTGCATACCCTCCCTGTGTTCACATGGATTTTCTATGGGTGCTCCTGTTTCCTACTACATTTGAAAGACATCTAGTAGGTCAACTGGGCACTCTAAATTGGCCACAGGTGTGAGTATGTGTGGGAGTGTGTGGTATGGAAGAACAATCAAGGCAGAGATAATCACCCATGGTGTGAACCTTGACTCTAGATGGTAGTCATTGCTGAAGTGACACCCCAACCCCATGTGTGAAAATGGAAAAAGAGGCTGTGGGTGGATGGATGGGTCCCAAATGAGGGAGGTCAAATATCTCCCCAGTCCCAGTCCTGACAGGTTTCTGGTAGCTGTGCCCCATTTTCACCTGCTTTATTGTACATCATTATCATTAAGCCTTATGCTTATGTCTAAAGCATTGACAGAATATAATGGAATTAATACAGTGAATATACAGAGCCTGAAGTCTTGCACAGTATTCAGTAGGGATGATAGCTGTAATGGGATGGCCTGAGTCTGGGCTGGAATACTGATTATCTGGGCTGAAAAGATCTCTGGAGAAAACAAAAATAATACTCTGTGCTGCACTATTACATCTTGGTGACCATTGTGTGTATGTGCTTGAATAAGGATTGCAGTTTGCCTTTACAGGACATCCCTGTACTGCAGAGATTATGCACCCTGCAGATCATGTGCCAAATGCATTGCTGCACTCAAAACAGAATACAGCCATACCACCAATGTGACTGTAGAGCAGTGGTGTACACCAACCATCATCTAAAATGGCTTCCGTTTTAATTCATTTTAATCTCAGACCCGCAATGCTCTTTCATGTTTGGATCCTGCCTTTTTTTCTGGAAAGGGTTTGTCACATATAAGTTGAGAAATATACTCCAGCTGGATGAAAGGGAAACTCAAGGTGGAAATGACAAAAGGTGAAATGTATTACACAGCATATAATGCAGTATGTAGTCCAGTATATACATTTACAATAAAATAAAAGTATAATGTAAAAGATTTCTGAATGTCTTCCTTGACAGTAAATGTATGCACAGGTAGACATACATACAAAAAATATACATTTACATATCTAAAAGTGCATGCAGCATGACTGAATGACAGAGTCAGTGTATTTGTATCTTATCAATATGAAGCACACAATAACCGAACATTATACATAATTTAGACAAATAAGGTAGTAGTCCCGCTTGGGACACCCTGAGATCGAAACCCACATATATGAGGATAATATATATATATATATATATATATATATATATATATATATATATATATATAAAGTTTTATTGCTTTTGTTTTTCTTCCTTCATACTCTTCCATGGAGAATAGCTGATGTAATCTGTGCTGTTCACTACTCCTTGGATTCAAGCAAATATTGCCTGTAAAAAAAAATGTCTGCTACATTCTCTGTTAGAGGATAAAAATGCACATTTTGTGGGGTTTTTTTTCCTTCTGTGTAGAACAGCTTAAATGGTGCTTACGCCAACAGTGCCAGTTCTATCCTACATGTTGTATAACTGCATAATTATATAGGAAAGAAGAGTTCTTTTCCACACATGGGTCCCCACAAATTACCCCGTATGCCATCCAGCTTTGCAACTGAACTCCAGTCATTGTTTCCTGCATCTCTATATTACAAGTCTTAATTTATAGGCACAATTTATAATTAAGCAATCCTACAAGTATCACCACTGTTTGTGAACCTTTTACTACTTTTCCTTCTTTTTAAAGTTTCCCGGGACCCCATAATACTGGTCATGGATGGATTTCTCTGTAGTGATGTATCACTTTCAACTGAAATTTTATTCTGTGACATTGTGTTTTCAAGGGAATTTTCATCTATGTCTGCGGAAACATCTTCCTGTTCTGAAGTTTTACAACTGAAAGCCATATTTCCAGGGGGATATGTTGGCTGGTGATTATCTGAATGTTCCAATCTAAGGTAAGCTTTTCCATCACCGTGGCTGGTGTCATCTACCAAAATCTGGTTGGCATGAGTTTTTACTCCTTCTATATTCTCCAAACAGTCATGCATTACATCATCATCAGAATTCTCTTCTTTGGCTGCTTCAGCTTCTAAGGATGCTTTGACAAACATCTCTTCAATGGTGGCCCTGGGATCAAACCTCAGGATGCCCAGACTTGATTCATTAGATCTGCCATCTATAACTTCAAGAGATTCTTTCTCTTGTTGCTTACTTTCTCCATACTCCTGACTTCTTCTTCTCATGGATACTTTCTTGATCAACTTCTCAATCATATTGAGGGTCCCGCCATCCCTTGTTGCATGACTGTCATTAGTCTTTGCTTCAGAACTGTCATTTCCATATGACGATTCTCCTGATAAAACATCCTGTACAAAGCTCTCCTCTGTTTCCTTACAACTGTTTTGATCTAGGTCCTGGCTAATTAATTTAGTTGTGATTCCTGTTGTATCTTTCCCATGATTACCTTGGTACAAACTTCCATCAGTATTTACATCAACTGTTGTGGATATAATTCCATCTGTAATAATTAGTACTCTGCTCTCTTCTAGATTATTTCCAGTTTCATTCATTTTGTCTTTTTCAGTAAAGCTCGTCTGGTCTTCACGTGTAAGAGACTTCTGACTGTGACTCTGCAGTGCTGTTTCTTCCCTCTCATTGCCTACTACTGTATTTTTTATTTCTTCACCCTCAGAGCATACTGATGTATTTTCTATTTCTTCCCTCTCAGAACCTACTCTGTTGTCATGTGTCGTCTCTTCATGTACAAGTGTACTGTTCATTCCAGGAGACGTCTTCACTTTTCCCCATGTCAACCAGTTTCCAATGAAAGTTTCATATACACCCTTTTTTTGTAATGTTTTTGCACTGTCTGCACTAAAAAGTTCCATCTTCTCAATGGACTTTCCTCCATGTTCACTTTGCTTTCCAATTTCTACCTCAGTTTCAGTCTTATTGATTGCATTCTGTTCTCCACACTCCTTTGTAATCCCTTCCTGTGACTCCAGAACCTCACTCATATCAGCCTCATATGCTTCCTGTTCTTCGGAGGTTATGTTCTTTTCTTCATTTCCAACATCTTCTTCCTGCTGGATATTTTCATCTAAGGAATTATCATGTTGTAAGTAAGAAGATTCTATAGCCTGTTTCTCTGGAGTTGCTTGGCATGGTGTTTCATCCCATGTGTTTCTGTCTGGATTTACCTTGGCATCTATCACATTCTCTGTTTGTCTTATGTTCTCCATACGGCAATCTTCCTCTTTATTCTCAGTTAACAAATTTATTTTGGGCTGTTTCTGTCCTTTTTTAGTTATGTAACTTGCAGACGTGGCTGCGACATTTTCACCAAGTCCTTTAGCATTTTCATTCCCATCTTCCTTAGTGGCTGCTTCTCCTTGCGTGTGCTGTGCTTTTCCTGTTATTGAGCCTTGTACACAAGTTTTATGATCTTGAACACCCCTACCTTGGTCTTCAAACTCCAAGTGTTCTTTGTGCAAGACATTTGCTATGGGTATTGCTGTGCTTTCCACTGCATCTGTGTTTGGCTTTTCCCATTCTCTAGGCAAACTGTCATCCTTGTTTTGGGATGTTGTTTTCAGCTCCTGGCTGACTTCTGGGGACTGTTTGTCTCTGAGCTTTTCTGTGTCTGTCTGTTGTTCAGAAAGCCCATTAGGAAACAAGGCATCAGCTTCACATACGTATTTTCTTGTGCTTTGCTTCACTGCCGCTAAAGACTGCTCTTCAGGAATTTCTGTCCATGTTGCTCTGTGTATCATTTCAATTACTGCTTTTTCCTGGAAAAGAAAAAAAAATGGAATTAATGTAACATTATTTGTTTTACTCATATAATTTTGTGTCCCCCATAAAACATCAGCCCGTGTATAATACAGCAGAGTGTGCTTCTGAGTCGGTGTTCATTATCATATATCATCAGGCTGGGTGATATGTAATCACTTAAAGCAAACATCACATCTGGTTATTGAATGATAGCCTACTGTTTTTCAGAATAGGTATAAGCCTTGAAACATTCACACATACTGGGGTAGTTAATATTCTAAGTACTATTCTTTATTTTCTGCTTTCTTCAATTAGGCTAGTTGCACTACAAATCATGGGTATTACATGTAAACAAGCTAGGATGTATGTAGGATTAGAAGTTAAATATAACAGAACTAACAAAATGGACTGAACTGTACAAAATACTAATTAATCTGAAGGTAACCAAACTATCCATGTTTTTAAACTTGCCCAGACAAAGCAGCGGTGCAGCCTTGTCATGATATGCTTTTGAGCTGTGAGTGGTGGCCTGGGTTTTGCTTCATTCATCCTAGATATTGAAGCTGGTGGCCTTGACATACTCCCAGTTTAAGGATCTTTTATGTCAGCCCAGTGCATTTATCTTTAGGTGCTACATTTTTTTAAATAATTTTCTGTCCCCGGGTGGAACTATTTTTGTCCCATGCAGGCTTCATCTCTGTCACTATTCATTTTCAGATTCACTTGACATTGATTTTCTTCCAGAACTCATCCTGCTGGGATAGATGGCAAGGGGTCCTCACCTGACCCATTAGACAGGATCCAGTTGGAGCCATGCTATGTGCATGACCCACAAATAATTGTATTTTTATTTTGCCAGCCGTGATGCTTCATTCCCTTACTGTGGAACAGCAGTACAAGACAATGCTAGCAGAAGCTGAGCTGTTTCAGCTTTTGGGGACAGACAGTTGCACTACCTGTGAGCACTGGTACTTGGACATTGTCTATCATATGAAAAATAGCAACAACAGCACTCTAGTACCTCTCAACTGTCCAGATTTTAACGAATATTTTTGTTCTGTTACTCATTAAATTTGTGTTTTCTCAGCAAATCACCGTGGAATGAAGTCACTAAATAATGACATACATTTGAGCTTCAGACTTCATATCCTTCAGAGAATTCATGCTAAAACATATCCTTTTATTCTAGCAACTTTCTAAGTTTATAAGAGCAATATTTAAAATCTGTCCCAATTTTTGGGACCTTTGTTCCCCCATTACTTTTGGCTTTGTCCAAATTTCTTGAGCTAAGAAGTTGAGACTCTTCCCAGAAGAGCTGGGGGAAGCGATCCCTGGGGGACTTCATTTTCCCCAATCCATCTTGAGCTCTGGCTCTTGTAACTGCTTCCAAGATGGGTTGTTGGAGCATTAGAACAAGAACACTCATCCATCCACCTGTTTAACTGAATAAACTACTGAGAACTTCAACAAGGTGTCATTATTCGTCCCACATGGAGGGTATCAGAGAGAGAGAGTCGAGTCTCCTAGATCTGCTAGCTAAAGTGATTTTATCTGGACTAATCCTTTATACTCAGTTTCTTAGAAGTACAAAATATGAGACTATTGTTTCACTAGTACAGGACAGGATTACTAATCCAGAGAGAACAGGAGAAAAAAGGTGGGTACAGGCAGGACAGGCTATCAGAGAGGCAAAATACACCTTAGACAATCCAGTGATACACACAGGTTGGGGGAGAGAAGGACAGTTATTTTTTCCAGGGATGGTAGTTTAAAAGAAGGATGATTGTGTAGAACAGAACAAATGAAATGACTGACAAATAATGAGATACAGATGACTGGGGAAGGATTAGAGGAGGAATGCATGATTGTAGAGCTTAATGTTTGGACAGATTGTGCCAATTTAAGAGGACCATTGATAAAACCATTTGGCTGTAGATGCAATCCATGGAGGTGGCTCAGTGAATTAGGTGACTTGCCAAGGACAATGCTATTGTTAAGGTAGATGACATTTTAGGGACTATTTGAAAGTGTAGTGAGAGCTAGAATGCCTGATGGCCTGAGACAGTTTGTTCCATAATTTATATTCTGCCTATGCCAACTCAGATTTCTGGATTTTTCATAAGTGGCAGCCCTGGCTAGAAAATTAGTATTGGAAGGGAGTAAATGTCACAGTGAGGATACTAGCTAAATAAGGAGTGCAGAGACAGACTGAAGTTTAGGTAAGACAGAGAAGGCAAAGCCAAGGTGAAAGAATTAGCTGTAGGATGTAGAGTAAGGACAGTTAGAGATATGCAGTAATGAGAATAATATGGAAGCTTGGTAAGGAATCTACAAATATTATTATGGGTATGATCATAATTAACAAATAAATGGAGAGGAGGTCAGTAAACATTTTGGTTCTGTAGATTAGATTAGAGATGAGGAATGCATGGACAGTGGCTTCCCCAGTGGAGTTATTAAGGAAGATTTTAGACTCAAAAGTGGAGTTCAGTTTTTTGGTGGTTGTGGCTGATGATGATGATGATAGGAGTCTCAAGTTTTGGCTAGTAATCATAATTTAATTTGCAGTAATTATGGACACCAAGAAGGTATCGACGAGTGTGTTAAAATTAATGTGGTGTGGCAGACAGAAGCTTAGTTTTATTGGAGCTGGGAATCACCATGAAGCCCTGCAACTAATATTGCCCTTTGATGAAGCTGTCTTGATGTTTAATGATTGTGGAGTCAGAAAGGAGAAGTAAACTGTAGGACTGTCTGCACAACATGATACGAGTAAGGACCTGAGCATCAAGCCTGGAGGGATTTCCTGGAGTGCGGTGAGGTGAAGTGCTGAGAGGTTGCAACACCCAACGTGATGCTTTGGGTTGGTACAGGAGGTGCTTTTTGAACCACTGGATGGACTGTTTGGTCAGCATTTGGATAGAATGCATGTGTAGTAGTAGCTTGTTAATATCTGTGTCAAAAGCCTCAGTGATATTGAAAAATACAGTCCTGATGCTCTCTTCAAGTTTCAGTTCTGTTACTTTCCAACTTCATATCTGGAGGTGAATTTCAGTAGGATATTTTCTGTACAGTGAATGTACTGAAATCCAAGTGAGGAGTCAAAAAGAACATTGTTTTGGAGGAGATGGTGAAGTAACTGATAATGTATACATTCTTCCACGATCTTTTATATATGGCAAAGAAGGACAATAAGATGGAAACTGTTATACGAACTGTCAGAGCTGCTTTTGTGGAAAGTAATTATAATCTGCCTTTTCCAAATAGAAAGAACATAGTTTTCTTAGATGGAATAATTGACCAAGATGTTTAGAAAGAAAGGAAAAGAGTCAGCAAGAAAGAATCAGGGAACCTGTGCACCTGTCTTTGATTTTAGGAAGTTTGTTTAGATAGGTGATAGAGAACGGCTTGAATAAGAAAATGTTGTAGACCTGTAAATGGTGGGGAGATTAAGTAGAAGGTGTTTGAATAAGCCTGGGTATGCAGTTTTGAAAATGGCCACCAAATACAGCAGCTATTACAACATGTGTGAAGAATTAGGTTGACACGGATGCACTGTGTTGCGTAGATTGTTTGACTCCTGCCTAAACTTGTTTAGGGCTAAGTTTGCTGTTTTGATGTATAGTGAAGAACCTTTTTTAGACACAGCTTAGTATGTGTTTTACCTTATTTTGACTGTTTTATATTTATTATCATTATTATTATTATTATTATTTAGAATGCTTTTTATTGAAATTGGCTTTGTGGCTCTGTATCTCTATGGCTCTGTCACACTTCTCGTATTGGTTGATTGGTTGCAGAAGCAACACCCACTGAGTTGCTTAAGTTACCCCCTTATGCATATCTAACTGCGTAGTGCACACTGCAGCTCTTAGGATATTAACCTACTTTGTCCATCTTACCTTTAAAATCTGCAGCATCTACCCCAAGACCACCAATTATTGGAGAACTCACATTCTGCCTGTCAGTAATCATCTAGAGATTAGAGCTTCTGATTTGCTCCTGGTTAGAGAGGGAACAGAGTGACATTATTTCCTGAAGACTGTTGATCACTGGAAAGCCTAATAACTGCTTCACAGGTGCCAGCTTGGAATTTGTGCTTACATTTTGCTCCTGGTGAGAGGAGCAGAGTGCATTGATTCCTGACTGTTTTGGTTGGGCAGTGAGTGTCTGTGTTTGACCTTCCTCATTGGTCTGGTTGCTGTTCACGGTATCTACCAGGAAAAAGCTACAAGAAGCCTAGAGATCCTTGCAGCATCTGGGACAAGACAGGAGATCACCAAACAGGCTGTGGCCTGCTTCTCATCTAGGGATTGGTGCTACTGTTTTGCTTCTGGTGAGAGAAGAAGCAAAAGAGCATTGTATCTGTGTTGAGACCAGCACTAGTAGTAACCAGGCAGTAGCTATTCACGTGACTCCTCTCTTTTCATCATTCTTGACAAACTAATTATTTTCAGTAAGTACTACTTGATTTGTTTCAAACTTCAGAATATCTGCCTAAATACTTCATCCATAAATCATCAGGGTCTACTTATTAGCTTCCCCTCAAGTGTTTTGCAGTGGCCTGTACAGCCACAGACAGCTTGAGTTGACATTTTTCCTGTAAAACCACCATTGAAATTTCAGCAATACCTTGTTGCACACAGGGCAAGTAGTTTGTAGTGATGAGCACTGCACTAAGAGTTGTAAACCAGATAATCCTGACATTACTTTATATTCTCACTGCAACTGTCTTATCAATAAAAAGAGGTTGTTGCCATGGATAGTAACATTCACACTATCAACATTACCAGCTTGGTGGATAAGGGCATCCTGAGGCAATGTACAAATTGCCTCATGTTAACTGACAACCAGTTAATTCTCAAACAAACTGATATGGTATGTGAGAGATGTATTTATGCAATGTCACTGGAGGCAAAGCTCTCACATAATAGCACTCCTAATGTCAATAAGCGTGTCAGTAGTGTACATGCTACACCCATCACACACAATTCAAAGCAGAAACATAGACCTACATATGATGAGGTCTTATATGTAACCTTCCAAAACCCCAAAGACCTTCTAGATGAAGTACACATAATAAATATCCTCAGGAGCCCCAAATGCACTCTTTTAAAACACCACCCACATCAACACATACAGCATAATCTCATGGAGTCTGTACTTCTAAGCCTATAAGGCAAGCCACCACACAATCCAACATTCTGATAATTGGAGACTCCATTGTGAGACACACTGATGTCCCTGTCATCAGGCTGACTAAGTTGAAAGTCATGGTCAGTTGCCTATCACATTACACATGCACTCAGGTCACTGGATCACAAGTATCAGTATGACTCAGTCATAGTCCATGTGGGTGTAAGTGACCTGAGACATAACCTCCCTGGACTATATGAAGAGAGACATCATGGAGCTCTTGGAATATGTGTCCCAGGTGGTATGAACCTAGCACTGAGCAGAATTTTACCTTCTCCAAGGATGATGCCACAATACAAAGAAAAGATAACTGACTTTAATAATTGGCTTAATTTCTGGTGTCATTCTAAGGGGGTGAAATATTTATCAGCATGGAAGGTCAACAGACCATGCTGCTTTGCCAGGGATGGTCTGCACCTCTCCCATCAAGGCTTTTGAATGTTAGCTAAAACATTGGCCCCCCATACTGCCTTTTTTAGTCAATGGCAAACTGAAAGTACTACCGCAAGATTGGTCAAATAGGACAATGCATTTGGGCTTCTCCATGTTCAATTCCCATAGGCAAAATCCAATATCACTTCCTTGCAAGCTATAGGTCACCCTCTATGATCCAGGAAACCCATATCATGTATTTAAACTTACTGAAAACACTCCCCATCCAACCCAATACCATATTCATGGGTGACTTTAATTACCAACACTATTAACTGGGAATCATATATGACAGCAAACATAGAGGCATAGAGATTCTTGGATTTTGTAAACACAAACCCCCTGCACCAGTTCAATACACCAACCAGGGGTGCAGTTATACTGGATCTGGCCTTCACTAATATGGGAGAGTGCTGCACACCCCTAGTGTAATGTCTTCTCTGGTAAGGTCAGACCATAAAATGGTCTCCTTTGAAGTAAAAATAAAAGCTGGAACCCCAGCTAAACCTGGAATATTCAAGAACTACTCTAAGGCTAATTTCCTACTATTAAGTGATAACCTGGAAAAATGTCAAGCCCCTGTAGACACTGAGAACACTGCTGCCTATGCAGAACTGTTCACAGAAACCCTATACAAGCATGTTAATAGCTGCACAGAGGCAGCTGTACCCACCAGGTAGAAGAGCAGAACTAATTAAAAAAACAAGCCATAGGCTATATAATAGAAGGAAGAAAATCATGGCAAAAAATATGAGGTGCAGCACCTAGCAGGATAAAAGCACTATCATCAAACTAAAACAACTCAGAGGACAAATAAAGTTTACCAATGCCAAATTTGAGGTAAATTTGCCCTCCCAGGCCAAGGACAACTATAAGGCATTCTTTAGCTATGTCCACAACCTCAAAGGCAATTCACAACCTCCATTAACAATAAGCTCTGCACACAAATGTGGATTGCCTTTGAGGTTGTGGGCATAGCTAAAGAATGCCTTACAGTTGCCCACAACCTCTGCACACAAATGTGGATTGCCTTTGATGTTGTGGACAACTGTAAGGCATTCTTTAGCTATGTCCACAACCTCAAAGGCAATTCACATTTGTGCGCAGAGCTTATTGTTAATGGAGCCACCTATAATGAGCCAGAAGATATAGCAAATCCATTGGCCAAAAAATTCAGCTCCAACTTTACCCCTCTCTCCCCCTCAACCTTCCCTCAAGAAATGCCATCAAATATAACTCCCCCTGCTTTCAATAGGGAACAGGTCCTTAATGCTCTATCTAAGGCCAAGAACACTGCATCAATGGGCCCAGACAATATCCCAGGATGCCTTCTAAATAGCATGAAACATGACCTATCAGGCCCTCTGGAATTGCTATTTAACTGTAGCCTCTAAACAGGCTTTGTGGCTCATGAATGGAGAACAGCAACAGTCATCCCTCTACACAAAGGTGGGCCATCTACAGACCATAGAAACTACAAACCCATAAGTCTCACTAGTCTCATATGCAAAGACATGGAAAAAATTATTGTGGAAATGATCAGTAATGACAAAGGAAACCTCTAAACACTGGACCCAAACCAATTTGGTTTTGTCAAGGGTGGGTCATACCAAGTAATCCTGGTGGACTTCTTTGAGAAGGTCACCAAGCAGTGGATGAAGTCAAAATGTTTCACGCTGCCTACCTTGACCTGATCAAGGCATTTGACACAATACCCCACTCGCATTGTTGACAACTCAAGAGATTAGGTAGAAATCCTTGTGCCACCCAGTGGATAGCCAGCTGGCTCACAGACAGGTCACAGGAAGTTAGAATTGGGGAGTCCACCTCTACAAAGAGGCCAGCCACAAGCAGAGTCCCTCAGGGATAGGTTCTGGGACCACTCTTTTTTGACATTTACTTCTCTGAAGTCAAGGCCAATGTCATTGGCCTCTGGCTGACTAAATTTGCAGATGATTACAAATTAGCAGCTGTCATTGAATAATGCATGGACACAAATGTTCTATAGGAGAGACTGACACAGACAAATAACTGCTGTCAGAGCCATGGACTAAAACTAAATGCCAAGAAATGCATAATAGTATGCTTTGGAAAGTCATCCATCCCTGGTAACTATCATAGTGACGGCACACCTCTAAGAGCTAACCCAATAGTCAGAGATTTGGGCATACACATAGACAGCAATCTAGCCTTTGATCATTACGTGTCTACAGTTGTGTAGAAATCATTCTATGTTGTGCAACTTATAAACAAAGGTATGACATCTAGGTCCAAGGAAGTCATCGTTCCACTGTATTTGTCATTCATCAGACCTATCACTGAGTACAATGCTCCCTTTGATATGTACCTAACCATGCATATTAGAACAACCACAGAGGTTCCTCACTAAAAGAATACAGGGCATAAGTAACATATCCTATGCATACTGCCTCAAGGCCCTATTCCTGTATTCTGTCTCCTATTCCTGGCATACAAGGCATTGTCAGACCACACTCTCATCGATTTGCATATCTGCAAAAAAAAAAAGAGGTTAGATACGCACCCTAACATTCCATCTGTGCAGTCCATCTTCATTTATCCTTGACATATGGGTTCGGTTCCGAGCATCGGAACCGTCTCGGCTATTACTACAGCTAGCGAGGACAAAAAAACTCTCGAGCCTAAGTCCTACCCAGAATGCTTCCCTGCAAAATACCTCAGATTGAGTTTGCAGATAGAAAAGGACAGAAATATAATCCTCATAACACCTTTATAGACACCAATTCTGGTGTCATAAATTAAAAAATTCACAGGACCAAAATTTGTTCCACCAAAAGAGGCTGAATGGAAGGGGGCTGGAGGGTGGGGAGTCAAGATAAATGAAGATGGACAACACAGATGGAACATTATGGTGAGTACATAACTTCTTTAGCTGATGTTGTCAATCTTCATTTAATCCTTGACATATGGGACAGAGTCCCCAGCTACCTTAGATCTTGGGTATACTCAGGAAGAATATTCCTAAGCATCATTGAACCAAATGACACTCTTCCCCTAGAGACCAAATCTAATTTGCAGTGCATGATAAAGGTATATTGACTAGCCCATGTTGCTGCTGCACAGATTTCATCCATGGATGCTTTAGAATGAAAAACTGCTGAAGTAGCTATGGCTCTAGTAGAGTGTGCCCTAACAGGCCAAGACAATTCAAATTTTATCTTGTTGCATATAAAGGATATACAATCTTTCAGGCATCTAGATAAGGTAACCTTGGATACTGGCTTACCCATTCTGGTACTTGAAAAGGAAATAAACAGTTAGTTCAGTTTTATGTCTTTTGTTCTATGAAGATAGAAGCATAATTGTCTATGCACATCCAATAAATGCAAGCAGTATTCACCTTTGCTTGAGAAATTTGGAAAGAATACTGGCAAACTGATTGTCTGATTGATATTTGCTTCTGACACTACTTTTGGTAAAAAGGAAGGGTTCATTCTCAACGAGACCCTGTTTTTGTGAAATATTAAATATGGTGATTTGCAAGATAAGGCTTGTATTTCCAAAATTCTTCTGGCAGAAGTGATAGTGACCAGAAAGATAGTTTAACAAGATAACAATTTCAGGTTGCAGTTGGCAGCAGGCTCAAAAGGGAAATGGATTATAGTCTGTAATGCTAAAGTTGGATCCCAAGGTGCAAATGGATCCTTATACAGAGGTCTTAACATCAAGGTGCCTTTTAGGAACATTTTGTAAATTTTATGAGAAATTAATGAGTATTCGTTAAACCCATTATGAAAATTTGAATTATCTGCTGGTTGAACCCTATAGTAGAGGAAGAGGCTCCTTTTTCAAAGAGCAAAGCTAAGAATTCTAAAACTTTGCTGATAGGGGTGGAGAAGGGATAAATGTCATTATAACAAGCCCAGTAGGAGAATCATTTCCAATTGCTATTGTAACATTTGCTGGTGGAAGGTGTATGGGAGACCAACAGAATCTTATGAACTGGAGAAGAAAAATTATTACACCTGGCAATCAATGGAACTGGTGAAATCAAGCCGTGAGCTTGAGGTTTTGAAGGTTTGGGTGAACTAATCCTTCTGGATGAGATAGGAGATCTGGATCTCAGTCCAGAGTCCACTGTCACTGAATCAGATAAGGTCAAAGAAAGGGGAACCAAATTTGTTGAGGCCAGAAAGGAGCAATGAGGATTACCTTGCTCTTCAATCTGATTGCCTTCTTTAGAAATTGAGGAATTAGTGGAAATGGGGGAAAGGCGTAAAGGAGTCCAGAGGGCCAAGTAAGTAGGAGAGCATCTCTTGGAAACTCCCCCGGAGGGGGAACCAGGGCAAAGTAGTTACTGCACTTATTGTTCAGGGGTGATGTAAATAGGTTGCAGCAAGGCTGGCCCCAGCAACAAAAAATCTTTTCTGCCATCTTGGGATTGAGAGACCACTCATGAGGCAGGAGAATGCATCTGCTCACTTTGTCTGCTATCACATTGGAATTCCCTGGAATATGCATTGCTATCAGAAAGCAGTTGGAAGAGATTGCCCACTGCCAAACTTTGAGAGCTTCTTGACAAAGGGGATAAGACTTGGTTCCTCCCTGCTTGTTGATGAACCAAACTACTGACATATTGTCTGTTTGAATCTCAATCTTTCCCAGGGGGAGAACAGTTTGAATGGCCTGCAGTGCTGACAGCACTGCCCTCATCTCCAGGACATTGATATGCAAGTTGGCCTCCATGGGGGACCAAGTGCCTTGGACCATCTTGCCCAGACAATGCCCTTCCACCCTATCTGGGAGGCATCCGTGGTCACTATGGCTTGGGGTTGAGATGGGAGAAAGGGACGGCCCAAGAGGATTTTGCCTGATTCAATTCACCAAGCTAGGTCTCTCTTGCAATGATTGGTAATCAAAATCTGACATTATCGGATACAGTATGGACCACTGAGATGCTAGAAGCCACTGTAGAATTCTCATGTGAAATCTTACTAGAGGGACTAATGTATTGGCAGCTGCCATTAAACCTAAGGCCTGCAAGACTAGTCCTGTGGCTACTCTCTTGTTTTTGACAATCTTGTTCACTTGGGTCTTGATATTTTGCAATCTTAGAAAAGGAAGGGAGGCTATGCAAGTATTGGTATTCAGTACCGCTCCTATGAATTCCAAAGTTTGGGGTGGAGTCAGTTGTGATTTCTCATAATTTACAGTATTCCCCAGGTTGGCGCAGGTCTGGAGAATGTAGTCTCTTGCTTGTTCTAATAGATGCCTGGTGGAAGTGGTAATGAGCCAGTCATCGATTCTCGGCTGGGGTGCCTTCTGTGCGGAGCGTGCATGTTCTCCCTGTGTTCCTGTGAGTTTCCTCCGGGTACTCCGGTTTCCTCCCACATTCTAAAGACATGCGTCTGGAGCATTTCTCCCCGGGCCTCCGCTGAAAACAGGATCTGTGGAACCTAGTCTGACTTTCCCGGTCAACAAATGTTAAATAAATAAATAAATAAATAAATCTAAGTATGAAAACAGCCAGAATCCTTGCAGTCTCAAGTGAGTTGCTACTACTGCCATGCATTTGGTGAACACCCTGGGGGCTGTGGTGAGACTGAAGGGCAGAGCTCTGAACTAATAATGACTAGCTCCCAGCTGGAAGTGAAGAAATCTCCTGGAGTGATTGTCCATTTTTATGTGGTAATATGCATCCTGGAGATCTATCAAGCACATCCAATCATCTTTCTCTAGAAACAGGAAAATAGACTGAACCGTGACCATCTGGAATTTTGTCTGTCGAACGGACTTGTTCAAAACACTTACGTCCAAAACTGGCCTCCAGTCCCCTGTCTTCTTTGGCACTAAAAAGAATCTTGAGTAAATTGTGGATTCTATCTGGTCTGGTGGGACCTCTTGGATGACTCTTTTTTCTAGCAGTTTTTGAATTTCTAGAACTGTAGGTGTTCCGTCTGACTGAGTGGAACATCTTGGATTTTGATGGAGTTGTGTGGAAGAGAAAGAAATGGTATGTTGTATCCTCTGGTTATAATCCTTTGCACCCAAGCATCTGAGGTTATCTTCAGCCAGGCATGTTGGTGCAAGGATAATCTCCCCCTGACTGCTTCCAGAGGAAAGCAATCAGGCCTCCTTTCAGGAGCGCTAGTAAGGTTTTCCAGGGGAGGTATCCCTGGAACCCTGATTTTGTGGACCACCTCTGCAATGTGGATGGTGTCTTCCATTAAAGCTCCCCCTCTGCCCTGAGGACAGCCAGAGCCACATGTGTCCTGCAAAGGCCCCTGGGAATTTTTGAACCATATTTTCCCACTCCTCTGGTTCCTGGAATAGGACTGTTGAGGGGTAGAAAAATGTATGACCACTGCAGAAAGAGTCTTTCCATCCTTTTCACACCTGAACAAGGTGTCTTGAACCTTAGGGACAAAAAGGGATGATATTTCAACAGGAGCATTGACAAATAAAGACTTGAGTGGTGCATCCAGGTGTGTCTCCTTATGGCTACACCCGATCCTGCTGCTCTAGTCATCCCTTCAGCTGCATGTGCAATGACCCTCATGGATGAATTTGAAATGGACTCTAGGATGGCCAACTGAGAAGTGACCTTACTGTGTACTTCATCAGATACATCTCCTGCCAGGGTATCTGATAACTCCTCAATCAGATCCCTTTGGAGTCTAGTGAAATGTGCCATAAAGTTTAAAGACTGTAAAGCAAAGGTCAATGATCTGTAAACCAGCTTGCCAAAACTATCTATCACCCAAAACATTGTATAAGGAGGATGGATATTTGAACTTTCATCCACCAGTTCCTTCTTTGTAGCCACCGCTGCCACCAAGGCATATACTGCCAGTCCCTTCGACCAAAGCTGATGATCCTCAGGAGCAGTTAAAATTTTGTCTGGTCTCTTGGGGATGGGTTCTATAGTGTCAGGAACCTTCCACACCCTCTGTGAGATCAACTTAATGAGCTCATCAGCAGGTGGGGTCACCCAAGAAGTTGGGTACCAAAAGCTTGTAAATACACTGATTCCTCCTAGGAGGGTTGTTGGGATGTCCAAGCTACCCCTCTACTTAAGGATTTCAAGGATGTCCCCTAAGAAAACATCTTCTCGGTGTGACTGTGGGAACCTTCTTCATCATAGTCAGTGTCCTCTGTGATGGATTCCTTTGGGGAATCTAAGTGTTTCATCTTACACTTTCTCTTCTGAGGAACCTCTTCAGTGGGAGTATATGAAGAGGTGTCAGAAGAGCCTAGTTCCTGAACAGGTGACTCCTGTAGCTTTGGTGCTGGCTATCCCAGTGTTGGATTTGGTAGTGAAATGGACGAGGGGAAGGGCCAATAATCTGCTCTGACAACTGCAGGGTCAACTGACTGCTCACAGAGGACAGGGCCCTCTCCTTGGCCTGGAAAACTGGTGCCCCGAAGAGGGGAGAGAGCCTGGAACTGAGAAGGACTGCCTCAGAACTGTGGTCTCCACCCGCTCAGAAGAGACAGCCTGTGAAGCCAAAGCTGGGCTTGAACTAACACATGCCGATGCTCCCAGGTGCAGAGATGGATCCGAAAAAACTCAAGTGGAGTCCTGCACCTTGGAACCGACAGTGCAGCTTCATCCCTGAGAGGTCTCAGGATCCAAAAAGGCTGATGAACTCAGGGTTGGAATCAGTACTGGAGATAGAGGTATCATTAGAGCCGAAGCAGCCAGTACTGGTAAGGTCATACCAGTAATCTCTAAAGCCTGAGAGGAGGTCAGAGGAGGAAGACTAGTGGGGGTCGAAGATGGAGGAGTTTTGACCGCAGAATGGGCTGGAATGGAGGACACACCTGAAATTTCTTTCGCTGCTAGGAGCTGATCTACCAATTTCAATACATCTGTTTCTGTCAGACTTCTGGTGGAACGAATAGACTAGGTTGAAGGGGATCTAGTACATTCCAAAAATGGACTAGCAATTGACCAGCAAAGGGGTCAATGGATGGAGAGTAAGTGGTCTTAGGTCAGTCTAAGCACTTTACAAGGGTGCCATAGACATCCATACCTGGGACACAGGTGATACCAAGGCTATCAGATCAGAGGATTGGCTTTTAGTCTGTGTTGACAACTTTGGCACCAGTGAGTGGGAAACTATTGGCATTGAGGACGGTGTTGAAGCATCCTTTAAAGCCTGTCCAGGTTCTGCTGTAACAGAGGGAACCAAAGTTTTAAGTTTCTTAGTAGTCAAACCAGCAGGAGAAGTCAGCACCGAGTTGCTTCTTTTCTTGGATTTTTCAATCTTCAAGAAGAAGAAGAAGAATGGAATGATATATCAGTTTTGCCCATCTTCTCCTGACTAGAAATAGCCTCTTCAAAGGTAGATTTCAACAACCCTTCTAATATCAGTTTGTTTTTCCTTTCTACCAGGGCCCAGTGACTGAAGCCATGACAGACAGAGCAATCTTCCTGTAAGTGCACCAGGCCTAAGCAATAAACAGAGAGAATGTCCACCCGAATTTGGAAGCCCTTTTGATCACACTTGAGGCATTTCTTGAAACCAGAAGTGCTTTTGCTTTTATCAGCCATGATACCAAGAAAAAAACAGGTAAACATGACTGTATACAGACACACAGACACACAGACACACACACACACACACACACACACACACACACACACACACACACACACACACACACACACACACACACACACACACACACACACACACACACACACACACACACACACACACACACACACACACAATATACTGAAAGAGAAATAAACACTAAGAAAAGAATTCACATTTTTTTTTAGTAAGAGAAAAGGAAAGGTATAAAAATATAAGTCTACCAAACATGGCAGCAGAGGGTACCAACAGGTATGGAAAGAAAGGCTACCAATGATGGTAGATGAGAGAAAATGCCAAAGTGTTTAGGAGAGAAATGGCAAGGAGCAATTAAAAAGGACAGCTATAAGGTGACAGTAACAACTTTGTAACAAGAGAAATTATCAACATTACCAAGTAGAAAAAGGCACAAAAATATATAAAAAGTTCACTTAGCTCAAGAGCTATTGGCAACACATCTGTCATAGGAAGCAGCCAACGAGATCTGAGCTATTTTGGAGAGGAGCATTCTGGGTAGAACTTAGGCTTGAGAGTTTTTTGGTCCTAGCAAGCTGTAGTAATGGCCAAGATGGTTCTGATGTTTGGAGCTGAACCCATATGTCAAGGATTAAATGAAGATTGACAACATCAGATCAAACAGCATGAGACTTACACATTCTAAAGACTTAAACCTTGCCTGTGATATAAATAGGACCTGCTGGAGAGACATGTATATATCCCAGAGACTACTCCTTCTCTGGAACAGGCTCCCCATCCACATGAAGCAGAGTTCATCCCTAATCCAATTGAAGTGTAACCTGGACAACTGGATGGGGAACAGAAAATTCATCCCTAGTTTGGCACCTATGTATCTAATGGACACAGGCATCCTGTAAATGGTTTATCTCCCAGGCCCCTGCTTGTAAATGTTTCATCTCCCAACCCCCTGCTTACACTTATCAAGACTATCAGAACTTGCCAGAGCTTTTGGATGCATGGCTAGGCTTAAAAAGGCCCGTGTGGTCATTAGCCTAGTAAACACCTATGAATCTATACTGACATACAGAAATGCACATACCACAAGACATAATCTTGGAGCATGCAAATCACAACATAGTGTTTTCTGAGATTGTGTGATAGTGAGGAAAGGGCATATTTTCCAATCCTACTATTACAGTGATCTTGTTCCAACACTGTCACTTGAATAATTGACCAAATGTGACAAACAGAAAAGCTGTCAACAAAGCAAACTTTATGAAGAGGAACCCATATATCATTTCATAGCACAAAATGACACACATAAATCACATTTTCACTTCATGGCAAAGCATTTACAATGCTACATACAAGTGAAATAGCTTAAGTCTTGACAGAGAATACACAAAATATTTACATGTTAACTAGTTCATTGCTAAAGAATTTACACAAGGATCTTTAGGAGTAGATTTATACATGAGAAGTGTCCACAGTGAGATAAGATGCAAGCAGATGTACATTCAGAATAAAATGTTTGCACAGTAAGTCAGCTTAAGTATGTGGTGGAAGATGATTGTAGTAAATAATTGGAGGGGATTCTAGGGGGACACAGGAGCAAAATCATCAGCGTACATGAAACAGAGTTATGTAGGCTCCAATAGGCCACAAAACATGACTTCTGCATATGACAGGACATCTTCCACTCCTTCATGTGTTCTGTCTAACTGGAAGATAATGTGACCTGACAGTTGAATTCTTAAATTCACAATACATGACTTTAACCAGGTTTTCATAACAGCCAGAATATCTAGTAAATGGGCAGTCAACCATGCATAGCTAGGGTAATTTTGTTGAATAGGCTCATAGTACTGATGTAGGATAATATTAGACTACTTTGATTACTGTATGCTTTGTCAGTATTTTAACCAGTAAGACAGAGTTTCTCAGCTATGGAGTCAGAGTGGAGCTGGGCATCTACATTAATGTGGGTAAATCTGGAGGCACTGTGACTAGGCTGAGTTTTGTTGTTCAGATCACTGAAGCAAGGTTAACTGGGAAAGAACCAGGATGCAGATAGACATCACTGGACAGTATTAATTTGTGGTAGACAGATAGGGGGTCTTTATTTGATAGTATAACTAAATTGGGAAAGAATTAAAGATGGATGCATTTGTGGAGGTCTTTTGAATGTTTGTAGACCTTATATTTTGCATGGAGCACTAGTTGCTTTGGGTTAGGTGACTCATGCATGTGGAATAATTTGATGTCTACAAGCAGTGAACTACAGGTGCTAGACTGAGGGTATTAGAATGAGGGGAGTGGCCTGCATGAGTCAGTGAGGTGAAAGATGAGGTAAAGTGATATAATTGGCCCCAGACTACTCATGTAGCATAGGAAGGCATGTGAGAGCAATCAGATTGGATGGTGGCTGAAGGTTACTGTAGTCCTATTGCCTAATATGTAACCATGTGACTGAGAGTTGATACTGCAGGAATTATGGGAGTAAATATAAAAGTGAGGAGACCACAGAAAAGATAAAGGGCTGGGGTGGGTGGAAGCACAATTTGTATTTTGCAGTTAATGAATATATAGGTTCATAGGTAGGTACTAGGCTATCTGCCCGAGGGCATTTATAAGCCTAGCCAGAGTGTGTTGGCTTTCGTCGCCCCATTAATTAATTAACTGATCCTCTGTCAAGCAGAGCCAATGAAGTGATCCCATGGGTGTATCTTCTGTTACCCATCCATTCGTCAAGGTTTCTCTTGAAGAGTGTTAGTGAGGGGCTCTGCCTAATGTAGTTTGGAATTTTGTTCCAAAGCATGGGGAGTCTCTGTGACAGGAATCTATCCCTCTAGCATGTTCTATTTATTGTTGTGGTGAGGTTTAGCTCACTAGAGCATGTGGCTCACAGTGATTTGGATTTCTTTAGGTGGAGCATGTCCATCAATTCTGAGTTGGACATGGCTTTGTAAGTCAGGCAGAGATCACCTCTGAGTAAGCGATATGCCACGGAGTACAGCCGGAGTTTTTTCAGTTGGGCTGCATAAGACATATGTTTGAGGCCAGTAATCCTCTTGGTGAGATACTTTTGTGGTCTTTCCAGCTGTTGGAAGTGTCTTGTGAGGTACATCCCAAATGGGGCATTGGACTCTATGATGGGTCTGATGAGTGACGAGTAGAGGGGCACTATAACCTCTTTATTTCTAGATGCGAACACTTTAGTAATTAGATGGGCCACATAGAAGGATTTCCTAACTACTTTGGCAATATGATTGTCAAAGGAGAGATTACCTTCTACCTGAGTCCCCAGATCTCTTATTACCTCTTCTGTATTAAGGGGGCTGCCACCTATGTGGTAATTTGTGGGTGTTTTGTTTTTCCCAAATGGGATGACTATGCATTTTTTGGCATTGAGCTTGAGGCTATGACTTTGACACCAGGTGTCCGTCTCAGTAAGTCCCTTTTGGAGGATGTCCGTGTCAGCTGGAGAGTCAATTATGGCTCCCAGTTTGCAGTCATCTGCAAATTTGGTTAGCCATAGTCCTCCTGTGTTTGCCTGTACTTCTGAGAAGTATATGCTGAACAGTAGGGGTCTCAGGACCGAGCCTTGCAGGACACCACTTGTGACTGGTTTAGAGTCGGACCTGGAGCCTGCTATTCTTACCATGTGAATTTTGTCTGTAAGCCAGGTGGCAACCCATCTCGTGACATAGGGATTTATGTTCAGGCTGGTGAGTTTTTCTGTAATACCCGAGTGGGGAATGGTGTCGAAAGCCTTGGCGAGGTCAAGGTAGGCTGTGTGGACCACCTTTCCCTCGTCTATGGCCTTGGTGACTGTCTCGAAGAAGTCAACCAGGTTTAGTAGGCATGATCTGCCCTTAACAAAGTTGAAATGGGTCAGGTCAAGTGTTTGGAGGTTCCCAATGTCTTTGTTAATGAGTTCCATAATGATGTGCTCCATAGCCTTGCAGACCAGGCTAGTCAGGCTTATGGGGCGATAGTTACCAGGGTCAGCTGTGGCCCCTCCTTTGTGGAGAGGAATAACTGTTGCTGTGCACCATTCTATAGGCACATAGCCTGTGGAGAGGCTGAGGTTGAACAGCATGTTTAGGTGGGGGGTTAGTTTGTTTTGTAGTTCGTGCAAGACGCAGCCTGGGACACCATCTGGCCCTATTGATGCTGTGTTTTTGGCTTTTGAAAGGGCTGTTTTCACCTGTACGTCTGTGATTTCCGGGACACTACACTTTTTTGGTATTGTTGTGGGCCCTTTTGGGGGTGAGAGGGGGGTGAAGTTTGCACTGAATCTATCTGCCAGGATGTTGGCAATATCAGTAGGTTCAGTATATTTTGTGCTATAACAAATTTTGGCTTGGATAAAACGTAGTTAGTGTTTTGCTAAAGGCGTAAGGACAAAACCATCTCCTTTACTGCCCTCTGCAGTCGATTTTCAGAAGGTAGTTGATTGCAGAATAAGTTATTATAAGTAAAGTAACACTGACTCAAACACTGCTTAAACTAAGACTGAAATAAATAGCTTTGTTTTTGATGCAATTTTACAAATAGGCAGGTGAAATTTTTAATGGATTGCATCACAAAATTGATTCTTTTTATCTGTATGTACAACAGCATAGTGTTGTGTGATTTTTGTAAATATGTGTATTGTTTATCTTACTTATTCTACCATCTCAGTTAATATTCTCTATGTTTCTTCTTAAAATATTACATTTTATTATGTAGTATATATTGGAGTTTTTTTTCCCAGGCCATCTGCTGAAAATGGGCCACAACCCAATTGGCTCTCTAAATAAGTCAGCAGTATAGAGGAGCACATAAATCTCACTAAGTAGCACAGCTTAACCTGCCACATTCTACAACTGAAATTCTAGTTCATAGACCAGGAGACTTCCGGATCATTAAACATCTACCTTATGCAGTTTTTGAAAGCAGAGCTGTTAACAATGAAGTGATGTTGTGGCCAAAAAGCAGGTTCCAAATTATTTATTTAATTATCCAGAAGGACTCAGTAGTGACAAAGTATATTGTATAGTTTGATCTATAGAGCATTGTGAACCATGCCTGAGACTCTTGCTGTTGTTATTGATGGTGGTGATGATGACGGTCGGGTCATAGAGTGATTACTTTTACAGTTTTTGTCTGAACAGTTATCATAGTGAAACAGCAATTTTACACCCAGAATATAGTTTAAAATGATTTATTTAATTATAAAGGGGCAAAGAGAACAAACATGCTGAATCATTACTTATGTTGTGCAGAGGACTGTGGCACTTTTCTGGGGGGGCACAAAGTAACAGATTTTACAGTTTTTGAGTGAGGGGCTGCTATAGTAAGGTAGTGATGTTGCATTTAGAAAATGGGTTCCAAGTAATTTGGATGAATTCTGCAGGAGCCCAGTCTGTAGCTTTGCTGTGTAGAACATGGTGAAAGAGCCTGAGCTGCTGGTTCTGTGGTACACAGTGATAAACCCCTGACTATAACCTAGCTGACCTGGGATTGACTAGCAACCTGATTGACTCTACAAGCCAGCAGCAGAAATTGAGAGTGAGTGGCTGACACTGCCTCATCCATCTCGGGGGGGGGGGGGCTCATACAGCTGCATGGCTGACACCTTGCAGAGGTGAGTGCAGCAGCATTATAGGCTAAGATGTGTCCACTCACCAAGCAGTACATTCCTAATCAGGAGGCAGGATTCAATGCATGCATATAAGCACGCATATGAGCATGCATATGCTGGTATTGTGGTAGTAAAGGCATGTCAGGCTGGCACAAGGGGTACTGAGGTTAGACTCAACCAGTAGCCCTGATGGTTGCTTGAATGATGGACTCCCACAATCAGCTGTTGACCATGGGATACAAATATGCTGAGTGGGAAATCAGAGAGTAATGACTGGTAGGTGGGGAGAAAGTACCAAGAAAAAAAATGTATGGGACTCTTTTGGGAGTCACAGACTGATTGCTTTTCCAGGTTTTGACTGAGGCTTTGCAGTAAAGTGGCAATGGTGTAGTTAGATGAAAGTTGGCTCATATTTTTTAATTATGATGGGCAATCAGGAGAGACAAACTGTGCAGAGGACTGCAAAAGCTGGCTGTAGCTCTCTTGTTGTTCGGGCACATACAGCAATTGTGTTATACTTTTTATATAAACTGCTGCAGTGAAGTGCTGATCCTAGGAACAAGCAGAACAGACAAGATACAGCCTGTGAACCTTGCCTGGGATGGGGCAGGCCAAGTGCTTTTACATTTTTTGAAGAGGGGCATCCTGTTGCAATGGAGCGACAATGTTACAATCAGTAATAGTTTCCACAGTATTAATTTAGATGTGCAGGCACTGTCAGAAGAAACCAGATAAATCCTCCAATTTGGCTTTGTAGAGGACTAAAACCTTGGCTAGGGAACTTTTGCCTGGGGCAGAGCAGACTGATAGGCTTTGCTGTTTTATGGTAAGGGGCCCGTGCTATTGCAGTGAAGCAGAGATGCTGCAATCAGAAAGAAGATTCCAAATTATTTATTCATTTACAGAAAAGTGATTAGAAGAGAGAAACTGAATCCTGTAGTTCTGGTCTGCAGAAGACTGCAAAATTAAGCCAGAGCTCTTTTGATGGTGATAGTGGCAGGGACAAAGAATTTCCTTTTAGTTTTTGAGTGAGGATCTTTCATAGCAAATGCCAGTTTTATATCCAGAAGGTAAGTTTCAGTTTGTCTACTAAATTGTGCTGGACAGATGAAAACAGACAATCTGAATCCTGTAGTTTTGTTGAGCACAGGACTGTGAATCTTGGCTGTGGTGGAGATGGGGTACACGATTACTTTATTGTTTTTACAGTTTTTGAATGAAGGTGCCTTTGAAAATGGGCACAGTGGTAGCTGCCCTGCATTCTTCAGGCACCTGAGCACAAATTAATCTTATCTTAAACAGCATTTCCAGAAAGCTCCCTTGTGCTCAGAGCTCTCCGTCTGTGATCATATCAGTCGCAGGTGACTTTGAATTTTCTTCATGTTTTTCTTTATTACTTGATGAGTTTGATTTGCTAGTACCCAACACTTCCATAAATGTGTTCAAATATTTCTTCAAAGGCTCTAAAGATTTCTGTTTCACTCTCTTTTTTTGAATGATTTACTTTAACCAGACCTATTATTTGTTGTTGGTTCCATCTTACACTTTCCTATGTACAGGTAAAATGCTTTCTTTCCACTCTTTACACCATGTACCAGTATCTTTTCAATGACATTTCTCCTTGTCTTTAGTTGTTTTAATATACCATTGCACACTTTGTTTGTGTCTTTCGGCTTTTTCCGGTTAGGGGTCGCCACAGCGGAACTGCGGTCCGCTAATGATTGGTAGTTGATTTTTACGTGCCGAGTTACCAGCCCTGACGCACAACCTTCAACGAAGGTACGCCCATTCACGCATGTCTCCGTGCAGAAGACACCCTAGCTGAGAATCGAACAGGACAGCGTCTTACTGTGAGGCGACAACGCTACCACAGCACCACCACTGCACACTGCACTACAGAAAAATATTTTACAGTGCATGGATCTCTGATGCATTGAAATCTGTTCAGCTGAACCTGACCTATGGAATGCCAACCCATCAACCATTTATTTATATGCAAACCAAAGTCCTTCATACATTCCCTGGAGACACCTGTACCCCATGCATTCCCTTAATTAATGTAACTAACTTATAGGTCAGAATATCTTTGGTTAAATTAGTTTATTTTGTTTGCCTGTTTGATACGAATGGACCTCGATGAAATGGACATCTATAAAAGGACTGATACCCACCATATATGTTTCTGGACTCGCCAGTCTTATTCATTTGCATAATTTCCGGTGTTCTATTACTACATCTTTGTTCTATAAAGGGTACTTTACCATCTTGCTGATAACTTATACACAGTGCATTAATCCCTTTGTCTATTTATACATGATTGTGAAACATTTTTCTGAATGTAATTCTTCTTACAGTATTGCAATCAGTTCCTTATATGATTCTTCACATCTCACTTTATTTAGCACTAGGTTAAAAGTATTTAAAGTATTACACTCTGATGAGGGAATATGTCAGGTAAATAAGTTGAGAACAGTAAGAGATATGTATTTGGAGAAGGTTTTTCCTTCTTTTATTTTATTTTTTTCTCAGCTAAAGTTGTAGTTATTTTATATGTGTATGATTATAGTTTATTACGACATTTTCTTTGTCACAATTAATTTTTATTATGTGATATTGGTAAATAAGCTACATTTATAGGACTGCTTCTTTGGGCCCCATTAGTCAGCATTATTTGACATTGATAAATATTAGGTACATTGCTTTTGTTCCCTAAACTGGAAATTTACCTTCTGACTGTAACAGCAATTTTAGCCAAAAAATTGGCATGTTTTCTTGGTCATTGTTCCAATTAATAAATGGTATGCTAAAGTCTCTCATAATTATGTAGGTTTTATCTGTGTGTTTCTATACAAAAAATTCCATTAAAACGTCCCTCTCCCAGCCGGATGTTTCCATATGAAAAGACCATCAAAAGGTGTGTGAAGCAGCAGCACACATACAGTCACAAGCATTCAGAGGTGGGGTGGTGGAGGCTTTTTTCAAATAGGAGTGAGCACTTGTTTAATCAGACCACTGCATAGTGGTAGGCTTCATTAGTAAGTATACGCTACCACCTAGTGGTAGGCTTCATTAGTAAGTATATGCTACCACCTACTGGTAGGCTTCATTAGTAAGTCTATGCCACCACCTAGTGGTAGGCTTCATTAGTAAGTCTATGCTACCACCTACTGGTAGGCTTCATTAGTAAGTATATGCCACCACCTAGTGGTAGGCTTCATTAGTAAGTATATGCCACCACCTAGTGGTAGGCTTCATTAGTAAGTATATGCCACCACCTAGTGGCAGGCTTCATTAGTAAGTATATGACACCACCTAGTGGTAGGCTTCATTAGTAAGTATATGCCACCACCTAGTAGTAGGCTTTGTTACTGAGTATACAGCACATGCAGTCATAGGAGAAGGCATTGTGGGTCCCTGCAGTGATGCATGCAGCTCACGTACTTACCCAGGGCAGGGCTATGCAATACAAAACAGGGTGGGGCTAGGCAATACAAAATGCCCTCTTTGCTATGATGTCAGTGAGGGTACAAGCCATCCTCATCCTCATACTTAGGGGTGGGAGACTGGCATAATGGTTAAGGTGTTAACCTTGCAGACACAAGGTGCAGGGTTCAATTCTTCTCACATGGGGTAACTGGGGCTTTACTAATCTATGAACCTATGAACCTATGAACCTGTATGTTGGTCCCTCGGTATAGTTCTCTTCATCATATTGCACAGAAGCAGTTCTTAGTATGGAGGAATGAATGGGAAGATTTGAATTAGGGCTGGCTTGACGGTTGAAAGACATCGGGCAAAAACCAACTAGAAAAAAAAAAAGTTGAAGAAATTGTAGTAACCTGGGCATTTTTTGTTTCATCTGTCGTCTAGACTCAAATCGTCACATTTCTTGTAAAAATTACACTTGCTGTTTAGTGTTTGCTGTTTTACCATCAGATTCCAAGAAATTAAGGAAAGCACCGTAGAGCCTTCCACTGGGATATAAATCTGTCACAAAGTGTCTGACAAGCCACCCCTCCTGATACAGAAGTGACAAGAGTGAGGAATAACAGCACTGCAGCATAGAAGACATTCCTCGATCATTGCCCCATAGAGGCCAACACCCCTGATGAGGGCCAATGTGAATCCAAAATATTTTATGCAATGAATCATATTAGCTATTTTCAGTATTAACCGATGCACACTGAGGCCACTTAAACAGTATAGTGCATAAATGTATTAACAAGGAGGGACACTGAGGTTTGAATGGCACAGAATATGCAGCTACCAGAGACGCAAAAGGTGTAAGGAACAAACAATCTGAAATGTATGCTGGAGACTGTGGTCAGTCACGTGTACACATTTTGTGGGAGTGGGAGGAAGGAAAGAGTATGATCACAAACATGTTGTACAGGAATGTGTTAGGGTGAAGGGGAATCTTGATAGAATGAATGGAGATTGCAAACTCAGGCAAAATAAAAAATGCATTAACATTTTTTTCATTTAATTATTTTGTTTATTTGTTTTTGTTTACTGGGTTAGTCTGACTGGACAAAAGCCCCTTTTCAATAGAGGCCCAGGAAGAAAGGCTACACAAATCATATAGGTTCAAACAGTAAATACTGCACAAATTACATAGGTGAAAACAGCAGATACAAAGATTATGCAAATATAATATGATGCATACATGGTGGAATTGACGTAATAGATATTTGAGGAGACAGGGAGAAGATTTGAGAAAGAAGTAAAACAAACCAGAATTAAAAAGATGTATAAATGAAACTTATGTGCAATAGGTGTATGTGATTAAATTACAGAAATGACATAGAAAGAGGAATGATACGTGCAGGAAGCATGGAAGGAGATGTCTGAGGAGTGAATAGTGTGGAGGCAGAAAGGAGGGAAATAGGAAAGAAATATTTCTAAGAAATGTATTAAGGTTTGCAATTTGATTAGAGAGGAAGTAGAAAGGAAAAAGAAGACAGGGAAAGGGAAGAGGGCTTTAGGGTGAATAAATTAGCTGCGAATATATAGGATGAGAGGGTGTTGGGGATGCTTGGATACCCATGAGTTTAAGAAAAGTTATAGGTCCATTTGGCAATAAGAAGAGATTTTAAAATAACAAGTTCCAAAGGACAAACCACAAGAGTCCTTCTAAGACTATGCACATTTGTTCTTTAATATATTCACCATAGAACTTATTTTGTTTTGTTTCTGGTTTGTTCCACATTGTTTTTGTTAAGATGAGATTTTACTAAGGATATGAATTGGGGAGTTTGTCATTTCTCAGCAAGATAAGGGAAGGAGATTTCATAGTCTGGATATTGAGGAAGAGCAGGGGGTATCGCCATGTGAACTGGTGGATGGGTCAGTAGAGGACGGGCATTTGTCAGATCAAAGTATATATGGAGTAGAGTATGAGAATAGAGGTGTCTGAGAAGGATATTTTTTTCAGAAGTGTACACGATATTGTGGGCTTGTTTTAACTGACCAACTGACTAAGTTTAAAGATATGGCAGTTTAGTTGTTTGATTGCCATAAAGTGATGAATTTCTGTGAGTAAGTTAGTAGCAAATTTGGTGATTTTTATCATAGGTTTGCTCAAGTTTTGAAAGCTGGGTAGACTGATGGCTTGTAAACACAGAAGTAGCATAAAGAAGATTAGGCAGGATAAGGAGTGAAGACACTATTACCTTTCAGGCACGGTAGGCCTCCTGCTGTGAATGGATGAGATGTAGACTATGGTGCTTGCACAGACACACACACACACACACACACACACACACACACACACACACACACACACACACACACACACACACACACACACACACACACAGATGTAGTCACATAACATACACACACACACCACACACACAGGCAAACACACACAAAGATGTAGTCACATACCATACATGCACAGACCCACACATACACACAAACAAACACACACATATAATGTTTCCCACTACATAAAACAGCACCTCATCACACATTATTGTGTGGCTTTATGGGGCTAACACTGAGGGGTGGTTCCAGCAGAACATACTGTTGCTTAATGGTGTGCTCTACCAAGTTATGCATTAGCTGATTCTTTTGGAATCAGGTGTAAGACGTGTACCACCTCTCAAGCCTTGCATGTTTTTATTTACATGCATTGCATAAGGAAGCATGCAAACCTTCTTTCTGAAGTATAATCATTTTGCTTACATTAGCCAGTTGGGGAACCACCTTGCTCTGAGCGTAAATTGTTTTGGAAATTGCCCTTGACTGCTTTTTGTCTAGGATCTGTGCATCTGCTGATAAGGAATGTGCACAGCTCTCATCCAATCAGGGAAACATCTCAACAGAATTGAGAAATAATCAGGGACAGTCAGGGACACTTGTACAACATTAGTACTATTAACATGAGGCATTGTTAGGTTAAGAGAATGTGAAGTAATATACATTTTGTTAAGTAAAAGAAGTCTAGATGTCTAAATATTGCAATTATTTATTAAGTGTAATTCACCACCTTTTCTCCAAAGGTTACCAGCTTTAGGAGAGATTAAGAAGGTCAAAGCTAAATTTTGAGTCAAATTCAGTGATGTCCCTGAAAATCAGAGATAGTTGAGAGGTATGTGGGCATGTTCCATTGTCCTTGAAGAGCTGAGCTTTATTTTTATTGCTATCCCATTTTTCAGTAAATATTGGATTTTGTAACCCATTTTCTATCTTATCCAGTTCACTCTTATTGGTGGAGGCCCTTCCATTTGATGTATAGTCATTTGTCCTTTTTAGCCATTCCATAAGTCCCCCAGCTTCTACCATCTTGAAATGCTTACATATCCCCTTTCCTCCTCATCTTCCACTGGACATTAATATATCCTCTTATATGCTTAATGTATCAGTCTGTGGACAAATTTATTGATATGTTTTACAAGGGGTATGAGGGCATGGGTTATCCACTACTTTAGTTCCTGGATACAATCAAGAAAAAGGTATTTCCAGTCAGAGTAGATGAGTAACACATGAAGAATCATTCTCACACCTTAGATTTTATAAATGACCATCTAGCTTCTCCGCATAATTACATTTGTTACATAGTAAGAGTCCCCATGTTACAGATGTACAGGACTGTTATTTTAATAAATCCCCAACACTACAGTTACAATACCGTCTAATAGTCTCAGATAAAACCCAACACTGCTATGTTAAATGAAGGCCAGATTATTTTAATCCTTGGTTTTATCTTACATGTACATGTAATTTTTGCTTTTGAATGTGTTTTTTTCTGCAAAGTGTCAGTTTTTGGCCAGATGAGTAAAATGTATTAATAACATTTTGATGGCTATCTAGTGTCATTAGAACAAAACGTCCCCTTTCAGTGGTGATAATGGAACAGGAGGCAGATAGAGGAGCTGTTTAGGGACACAACGTGCACAAGTTAATGTAGATGGAGGACAAACACAGCTTTAAAGGACTGTTCCTTTATGCTGGTATAGTATCACTATATCAAAAAAACTGATTTAAGTGTTTCATTTTACTGTTATTTGTGATTTACTGTTTACTTTGTCACCACTGCATTACCAAACTCCCTGTTATGTCCACCATTTCCTCTTCCTGTTTCCAAAGATTTCCTCATCCTTTAAGGGAAGAACACTATCCCACCTCTCGGTTTGTGCAGGTTTGGTCATTGCTAGGATGATTAACATTTTATTTTATTTATATTTGTTTACTAGGATGGTGCAGTGATTAAAAGTGACCATTTACAGGCACAGCCAGGGTAAAGAAAAAACATTCACATGTAAACAATAGTGGCAGATTTTATTACAATGATAATAACAAAATTAACTGTACAATATGTGCATTAGATCAAAAGCAAGTTTCAAGAACAAGTAGCTAAGTTCAAATAAAAAGAAGTTATGTCTTATCATAATGTTCCATCTGTGTTGTAGATCTTTATTCATTCATTACTGTTCATTACTGTTAGGAATTTTGTTCCGTCCTCGGAACCGACACAGTTGTTATAAAGCTTGCGCCATCCAAAAACTCTTAGCTAAGACCTACCCACAATGCCCCCCTCATAGTCTTTTCAGATTGAGTTTGCCTGCCCCTATAGTATGGAAATAATAAAAGAGACAGTAGGAGGTTCTGTCTGTGCAAATACCTTAACTAAGGAAATCCTGAAGTCCACCAGGAGTCCAGGCAGGGGGAAGGAGGGTGGGAAGTAATGAATGAATAAAGATCTACAACACAGGTGGAACGTCATGGTAAAACATAACTTCTTTATCTGATGTTGTAAATCTTTATTCATTCCTTACTGTTAGGATGGAGTCCCCAGTTACTTGAGTCCTGGGTGGCCCTAAGGAAGGATATTCCTGAGCACCATAGAACCAAAAGATGCTCGTCCTCTGGAGGCCACATCCAATTTGTAATGAGTGATAAAGGTATGAGGTCTTGCCCAAATGGCTGCTGCTGTGCAGATATCACCCATAGAGGCTCTGGAATGAAAAGCCACTGAAGTAGTCATTGATCTAGTCGAATGAGCCTTTATTCTGGAAGGTAAAGACACTTTATTCTGATGGTAGATGAAGGTAATGGAATTTCTAAGCCAAGAAGATAGAGTCATTTTGGAGACAGGCCTACCCAATCTGGTTCCTGCAAAGGCCACAAACAATTGATCCGTTTTTCTGAAAGATTTAGTTCTGTCCAAGTAAAAAAGAAGTTGCCTATGAACATCAAGGGTTTGCAAAAGATATTCTCCTCTATTTGAATGCTGAGGGAAGAAAACCAGCAGGTCAATAGATTGGTTAATTGAAAACCCAGGAATTACCTTGGGCAAAAAGGATGGGTCAGTACGTAGGGACACTCTTTCCTTATGAAAAATCAAGTAAGGTCTCTTGACACTCAAGGCCTGCAACCCAGATACTCTTATCGCAGAGGTAAGGACTACTAAAAGTAGAGTCTTTCAAGACAAAAATTTAATATCACATGAATTAGAAGGTTTGAAAGGAGGGCTTGTTAATGACTGAAGCACCAAAGTCAAGTCCCAAGGTTCTACAGGAGGTTTGACAGGAGGTTTAACATGTAATACTCCTTTCAAGAAGGTTTTGCGCAGATGGTGTGACCCCTGTAACTAGCACTTGCTCTAGAACCTGCTGGAAAGCACTAGGAAGCCTTAAACTGATACAAGCACTCAACTCTCCTTGTTAACAAAGAGAAATTGATCATAGGCACTAAACAACCTATAATTGCAAAGTACCTTGCAAAGGTAAGGGAAAACAGCTCTTGTACTTTACAAAAAAAGAACCTAAACAGGAAAGTCCAAGGGTCAGCTTCTGGTGATTTCTCCTGTCCACCTGGTGAATCCGAGCATACTGGGTCAATGCAGCAACTGTCTCATGTACACAGACAACCCTCTCCTCCTACCACCCAACATTACAACCTGCGAGAGATGCACTTACATAGCCAAACTGGAAGCAAAGCTCTTTCCAGCCAAGATTTTGCTAGACAGTCAATAGGAGAAGGTTAACACCTGCACTACACCTCAAGCAACACATAGCCCCTTCAAAACCCACACCATTAACATTAACCTGCCCAAGCAACAAGGACCTCTGAAGCTGAAATGCAAACAAACACCAGTCATGACCAAAGTGACACATAGCTTACAACACCAGTGTGCCACCCAACAACAGCCCCTAAGGCAAGACAACTTACCCAACACTTTAGTCATAGGTGACGCTATAGTCAGGCACACTGATGTTCCACTCACCAGGCTGAACAAGGAGAAAATTACAGTCAGCTGCCTGTCGGGTGCCAGGACCTGCCACATAATGCATGCACTCAAGTCACTCCACAACAAGTACAAATATGACTCTGTCTTTCTCCATGTTGGAGTGAATGACTTGAGACGTACCTCCCTGGACTACATGAAAAGAGACATGGAAGAGCTCTCGGATCATGTGGCCCAGGCAGGTATGACCCTAGCCATGAGTAGCACCCTACCTTTGCCCAGAATGATACCACGGTTTAAGGACAAAATGATTGACTTCAACAATTGGCTAAGCTTCTGGTGTCATTCAAAGGGGATCCAGTATCTGTCTGCCTGGGATGACATGATCGACAAATCACGATGCTTTGCCAGAGATAGTCTGCACCTGTCACCCCTGGGATTCAGGTTACTGGCTAAAGCTCTTGCCAACCCTATAGTGCCTTTTTTAGGCAAGGTTCAAAGGACAAAATCACCACCGTAACAGATACAAGCATGGAAAATCTGAAGGTAATGCTACTCAATACTAGAAGTCTAAGCCTCAAAATGCACTCTCTCAAAGCACTCTTTAAAATGGAGAACATCGATATTTGTGCAGTAACTGAGACCTGGTTGAAGGCTACAGGGACCACCCCTGCAATACCAGGCTACAACTCTTACCACCCTTTTCGGCCACCAAACCAAGACTGAGACACTAAAGGTGGAGGAGTGTCCATATTCACCAAGGATATTCACACCTCCAGGCTAGTTGCCCAACACAATGCATCTGAAATTCTCCAGGTGCAACTAACACTAGGTAAGACTGAAATCAAATTGCAGCTTACTACAGATCCCCCACCATGCCCCAAGATTCTCACTACACCTTTCTAAACATACTGGAAAATATTAAGATACAACCAAACACCCTAATACTGGGTGATTTCAACTTCCCTGCCATTAACTGGGAAAACTACTCAGGTACCAACACCTTTTCCCAACGGTTCTTGGAATTCATAAATTCCAACACCCAGGATCAACTAATCCATTGTCCCACTGGGGGCTCCAATATCCTAGACCTGGTCATTACCAGCATGGGAGATAGATTCTCCACACCAGTGGTCATCCCCTCGTTGGTCAGGTCTGACCATTACCAACATGAGAGATAGATGCTCCACATCAGTGATCACCCCCTCATTGGTCAGGTCTGACCATAAGCTAATCACCCTTGACATCCACAACCCCCCCTACCCCCCCCCCAGTAAGGAAACCACCGTAAAAAAACTTCTCCAAAGCCAACTTCATGCTACTCAAGTCAGAAGTGACAAACGTCATGACACCCGTGCAGACGGGAGCTGAAAGTTTGACTGCTGAATCCTACACTAAAGGCACTGTACGATCACATCCACTCATGCATGAATTGTGCCATCCCAAATAGAACCAAGACGGTCTCCTCCAAAAACAGGAAGCCAATCTGGTGGTCCCCTGCCATTAACAAAACTATACAACAGAAGAAAGAAACTGTTGCAGAAGAGAGGAAAACCCCAGGATGCAAAAAACTCCCTTACCAGCCTCAGTAAGAAGCTGAGATCCCTCATAAAATCTTCCAAAGCTAGTTACGAAAATAAAATTGCCAAAGATTCCAAAGACATCCACAAGGCATTCTATAGTTGCATCAAGAATCTAAATGGCAATGCTCAGATCTGCTCTGAGCTACAACAGAATGGCATTAAAAATACTGATCCCAAGGATATTGCCAATATCCTGGCAGATCGATTTAGTGCAAACTTCACCCCCCTCTCACCCACTAAAGGGCCCATTTCAATGCCAAAAGATTGCCAAATTCTGGTAATTACAGCCACACAGGTAGAAACCGCACTCTCCAAAGCTAATAATACAGCATTAATGGGACCAGATGACATCCCAGGCTGTGTACTACATGAACTATAAAATGAACTGGCACCTCACCTAAGTGTCATGTTTAATCATAGCCTCACCTCAGGCTTCGTGCCCACTGAGTGGAGCACAGCTACAGTTATCTCACTCCACAAGGGGGGATCCACCTTGGATCCCAGGACCTACCGTCCCATCAGTCTGATGAGCCTGATCTGCAAGAGCATGGAATGCATTATCATGGAACTTATAAACAAAGACATTGGCAACCTTCAAACACTGGACCCCACCCAGTTTGGGTTCGTGAAGGGCCGATCCTGTCTCCTGAACCTGAATGACTTCTTCAAATCAGTGTCCAGAGCTGTGGATGAGGGTAAGGTGGTCCACACAGCCTATCTGGACCTCACCAAGGCCTTCGACACCATCCCCCACTCTGGAATCATTGATAAACTTCCTAAGCTGGGCATAAATCCCTACGTCACTTGATGGGTTGCCAATTGGCTTACTGACAGAACCCAGATTGTAAAAGTAGTCGACTCCAAATCCAGCTCCAGACAAGTGACAAGTGGAGTACCTCGGGGTTCAGTCCTGGGACTGCTCTTGTTTGGCATCTACTTCTCTGAAGTACAGGCCAGCACTAAGGGACTCTGGCTAACAAAGTTTGCAGATGACTGCAAACTGGGAGCCATTATTGAATACCCAAATGATGTGGATATTCTACAAAAGGGCCTTACAGAAACAGATGCTTGGTGCCAGAGCCATGGGCTCAAGCTTAATGCCAAGAAATGTACAGTTATCCCCTTTGGGAAAAAACATGTAGCCATGAATTACCACATAGGTGGCAGTACACTAAACACTGAAAGTTTAATGACAGACTTGGGGACACAGTTGGACAGTGGTCTCACCTTCGATAACCACATCACCATAACAGTCAGAAAGTCCTTCTCTGTGGCACACCTCATCACTAAGGGCTTTTCATCACGAAAAAAGGGGGTCATTGTCCCACTATACGCATCCCTCATTAGACACATTATAGAATACAATGCCCCGTTTGGTATGTACCTCTCAAGACATCTGCAACAGCTGGAAAGGCCGCAGAAATACCTCACTAAAAGAATCACAGGCCTAAAGCAGATGCCCTATGCTGACCATCTAAAAAACTCCAGCTGTACTCTGTGGCATATCGTCTACTCAGAGGCGATCTCTGCTTAACATACAAGGCCATGACAAACCCAGAGCTGTTGGACATGCTCCACTTAAAGAAATCCCAATCCCTCAGAGCCACATGCTCCAGGAATCTAAACCTTGTCATCACAATGAACAAAACATGCTGGAGAGATAGGTTCCTGACCCAGAGATTCCCCATACTCTGGAATAGACTGCCCATACATGTCAAGTAGAGTGCCTCCTTGGCCCTCTTCAAAAGGAACCTTGACGACTGGATGGGAGATAGGAAATTCACCCTGGGGATCATGCCAGTTACCCTGCTTGACAGGGGTCCAGGGAAGTAAATATTGTGGGAAAAAATATCCAGGAAATTGTTATGGCTAGGCTTGTATAGGCCCTAGGGCCAATAGCCTAGTACCAACCTATGAACCTATAAACCTATAACAAAAGCATTATCAAATCCATTGTGAAAGTTTTCAATAGCTGTTAAATGCACAGTGATTGTTGATGGTGAGGCTCCTGCATGTAACAGGGTAATCAGGTATTGTAGAATCATCTGAATAGGTATGGACTAGGGGTCTATGTTATGATCTTTAGCCCATGTAGAGAACCTGGCCCAGTTACTAGAATACATTTTCCTGGTGGAAGGTTTGTGTGAAGCCAGAAGATTCTCACAAACAGGAGATGAAATATCAGGTAGCCTGGCAATCATCGGAAGTGGAGAAACCAAGCTGTGAGCTTGAGGCTGTGGAGGTTGGGGTGAACCAGTCCCTGAGGGTGAGATAGCAGACCTTGGGACTGATCTAGGATCCATGGGCTGTGAATCAGATGAGGCCATAGGAAAGGGAACCAGACTTGACGGGGCCAGTAAGGGGCAATGAGGATCACTTTACTTCTCAACCTTCAAGCTTTCTGGAGGAATTTTGGGATGAGGGGAAATGGGGGAAAGGCATACAGCAGATCCAGGGGCCAATCGTGCATCAGAGCATCCCTCGGTGACTCCCCCTGAGGGGGGGATCAGGGCAAAGTAGCTTCTGCATTTGTTATTTAGGGGGGAAGCAAACAGGTCACAGCAAGGCCTCCCCTAATGGCGGAAGATCTGATCCGCTATTATAGGACTGAGAGACCACTCGTGAGGCATCAGAATGTTCCTGCTCAGATTGTCCGCAATAAGGGTGGAACTTCTGGGAATGTGCATTGCTATAAGAAAGCAGTTGGAAGCTATCGCCCAGTGCCAAATTCTCATGGCCTTCCGACAGAGGGGGTAAGACCTGGTTCTGCCTTGTTTGTTGATGTACCAGACGACTGACATGTTGTCCGATTGAATTGCAATAGTTCCAAAAGGAAGGGCTGTGTGGAATGCTTGCAATGCTAAGAGAACTGCCCTCAATTCAAGGACATTTATGTGCAAATTGGCTTCCATGGGGGACCAGGTGCCTTGGACTGTCTTTCCCTGGAAATGCCCCCCACCCTAGCAGGGAAGCATCTGTGGTCACTGTGGGCCTGGGCCGGGGAAGACAAAACAGTTGACACCAACGATTCGATTCTGGCTTCATCCACCAAAGCATTTTTTCTTGCAAAGGCTTGTAAGGCATATCATATGGTCGAGTGGGTGGGTTAAGAATGACCATTGTGATGAAAGGAGCCACTGTACTAGTCTCATGTGCAACTTTGCCAGTGGAACTAAGGTAATGGTTGCTGCCATAGATCCCAATAGCTGAAGTACAAGGAATGCTGGTACAAATGTCTGTGGGAGGAGGACATGAATCTGGCTTCTTATTTTTGAGAGCCTGTGAGAAGAAAGGGAAGCTTGACAGAATGTTGTGACGAAGATCACTCCAATGAATTCCAGTGCTCTTGTTGGGGACATTTGAGATTTGTCCATGTTGATCGTGATACCTAAGCAAAGAGCAAAGTTTTGAGTGTAAGAGAGGCTGTGAATGAGAAGATTCCTGGTCGTGGCAGTAAGGAGCCAATCGTCTAAGTATGGAAACACCTGGAATCCTTGTAGTCAAAGATGAGCTATCACGACTGCCATACATTTGGTGAACACTCTGGGGACTGTCGAGAGACCGAATGGCAGTACCCTGAAGTGATAGTGATTGGTTCCCAGCCAGAAATGGAGAAACCTCCAGGAGTGTTTGTCCATCTTTATGTGGTAATACGTGTCCTGGAGGTCTACAGAGCACATCCAGTTGTCCTTCCCTAGAAAGGGGAGGATGGACTGTACCATGACCATCCAGAATTTTTGAGGTTTTATGAATTTGTTTAGTAAGCTGAGATCCAGGATTGGTCTCCAGTCCCCTGTCTTTTTTGGCACTAAAAAGAACCTCGAGTAAAACCTGGATCCTCTCTGGTCTGGTGAGGCTGGCTGGATGACTCTTTTTCTTAGCAGCTTTTCAATTTCTAAGGCTGCTGCCTCCCTCTGAGTAGGTGGAACACTGGGGATTCGTTTGATGGGTCTGGGAGTAAGATCAAATGGGATGTGGTAGCCTCTGGATATTATTCTCTACACCCATGCATCCATTGTTTTGAGTTGCCAGGCCTGTAGGTGCAGAGAAAATCGACCCCTGACTGCTTCCAGAGGAAAGCAATCAGGCCGCTGTTCAGGAACGCTGGTAAGGTCAGCCAGAGAAGAAATCTCTAGCACCCTGGTTGCGTGGACCCCTCTGCCCTAAAAGGGGTGTCTTCCAGATGAGTTTCCTCCTCTGCCCCAGGGGGATTGCTCACCATGAGTGTCATGAAAAGATCCTTGGGACTTCTTTAACCACATTTTTCCTCCACTCTGGTTCCTGGAATAGGATCTCTGGGGGGTGGAAAAACTTATGCCCACAGCAGACAAGGTCTTCTAGTCCTTCTCACTACGTGATAGTGTGCCTCTTACTTTGGGACGAAAAAGGGAAGATTCGTCAACAGGCACATTGACAGAGGAAGATTTATAGGGGTCCACGAAATCACACAAATGCATCCAAGCATGCCATCTCATGATGATGCCTGATGCGGCTGCTTGAGCTGCCTCCTCAGTGGTGTGAGATATCAAGCACATTGAGGAGTTTGAGATGGATTCCAGGGTAGCCAGCTGAGAGGCAACAGTGTCACGCACCTCGTCAGGCAGTACCCCCTCCAAAGAGGCAGACATTTCCAATATTATGGCTGTTTGGAGGTGGGTAAAGTGTGCCAGATAGTTCAGCGATCAAATGGCAAATGTCACTGAAGCATAGGTCTGCTTCCCCAGTCTGTCCATAGCCTGAGACTCCCTGTTCGAGGGATGGACAGTGGAACTATCCTCTGCCAGTTCCCTCTTGGTGGCTGCCACCATGATCATGGAATCAACTACTAGCTGCTTGGACCAACTGGGCTGGTCTTCGGGGGTGGATAAAATTTTGTCCGAGAACAGGTTCTATGTTGTCTGGGGCCTTCCAGGTACACTGCAAAATCAGCTTAAGAAGCTCATCTGCAGTTGGGGTCACCCAGGAATTATATGGCCAAGTACAGAATGGCTGCAAAAATACTGATTCCTCCAAAGAAGGGTTAGAGGACTTCCACTCTCCCCTCTGTCTGAGGATCTCAAGAATGTCTCCAAATGAGATGTTTTCTGGTGTAGACCGTGGGGACCCTTCTCTCTCATTCAATTGGTGTCCTCAGTGATGGATTTCTCAGGAGAATCAAGGTGCTTCTTCTTGCACCATTTCTTCCGGGGTGGCTTCGCAGTGGGATGTTCTGAGGAGGACTCCGGAGAAAGGGTTCCCTTCAAGGGAAGGTTTTGCAGCTCCCATGCTAGGGGTCCCAGAGTAGGGGGTTGGGACAGCTACATGCTAGAGGGGGGTTCTGGTGTTGATGCCTGTAGTGCTAAATGTGAGCCTGTTGAGGCAAGGACCCTCTTCATCACCTGGAAAGCAGGCCCGCCCGAGGAGGGATGGAAGCCTGGAACTGAGAAGGACAACCTCAGAACCGGGGTCATACCCTGCCCTGAAGAGCCCACCTCCAGGTGAGGAGCTCCAAGAGGATCAGTAGCTGCTGGTGGAGCCATGGCCATAGATGGCACCAGCGAAAAAATAGGCGCCGAACTAGGAACCATGGTGCCGACAGCCCAATCACTGCTCCGAGGGTGCACCAGTTCCAATGGAGCCATTGCGCCAAGAGTAATTGGTGCCAACAGGGGAACCTCTGCAGTCGGAGCCGAGACAGTATGCACCGGGGGTGGTCATCCATACCGAAGTCAACAGGGCCTGGGAAGAGGCCGGAGGAGGATATACTGGTGAATATGCTGTGAAAGCTTCCGTTCCAAGGGGAAGGAAGACCTAGCAGGGGTGGGCAATCCTCTAGCTGCCAAACGCTGGTCCACAACCCTCACTACATCTTGTTCTGAAAGACTCCTGGTGGATCTGAAGGAAGCTGCCAAAGGAGAGTCAAGTCTCTCGAGAAAAGGACTAAACTGGTGTCCCAAAAAGGGGTCATAAGTCGGAGAATATCTGGTTCTGGGAAGGTGTTTGACCTTCAGAACCGACGGTGTCATTGTCTATGGAGCTGTATAAGAGATCGGCACAGTGGCCGGGGATGGTGCCGATGTGTACAGTAGGCCAGTGTCAAGACCAAGGTCGGCACCGAGGAGGATGGTGCCGAAGCTGGTACATTGGTAGGAGTCAAAATTATTGGCAGCACCGAGGGAGAAAACATGGAGCCTGGTGCCAAAGTAGTCTGCGCCAAAGGTGCAGGAGAAGCTCAGTGTCAACTCGGTTCTGAGGAGGATGGAGATGTAGGAACCAAGTGACTCTATTTCTCTTTATGGTTTTTAGTCTTAGGAGGTGGTGAGACCTCCATCCCAGAAGGAGCGTCTGAGAAGGGAGTTTTCATCATACTCTTCAAAATCAACTTGTTCTTACACTCAGCCAAAGTTTGATTGCTGAAGCTGGAACAAATATCACACGAAGCATTAATGTGGTCAACGCCCAAACAGTATATGCACCGAGCATGACCATCTGAGTTGGGCATCTTATGCCTGCACTTATCACACTGTTTAAATCCTAGCTTTTTCAGACATCATGAAAAAAAGGCACATTAGTGACAAGATAAACACCAAGAACAACAACAATAGAGAGAAAAGGGTTTTTTTTTTTTTTTTTAATAGACAGATAGAAAAGGTTAGGAGTACCAACAATGGTACTTAGAAATACCACAAGTGGTAGGAAAAGGGCCTACCAAAGGTAGGAGAGAGGGACAGTACCAATGATGGTATAAAGAAACTACCAAAGGTAGAGAGTAGGATATAGAAAAAGTATTTAGTTTACAGATGAAAAGAAGACATATAGGTTTAGCTGACTAAAACGATGTACTAATATAGATAATCACAAAAAAATGCTACACTTAGCTTGAGAGAGAAGGCTTGCCACGTCTGACGAGGAACATGGCAAACGAGATCTGAAGAGACTATGAGAGGGGCATTATGGGTAGGTCTTAGCTGAGAGTGTTTGGCTGGCATGAGCTTGGTAATGGCCATGTTGGTTCCGAGGATGGATCCAAAGTCCTAACAGTAAGGAATGAGATCTATATTTACAGCTAATTACAGTTGAGCTTTTGGAAGCTGTTTGACTAGTAGGTGTTAGGGGAATTAGATGATGTATCCTTTATCTAGATAGCATTAGGCTTGTTGGTGAAATTAGGCTTTAATGTCCTTTCTAAGTCTTGATAGGCTGGAGTTTTAAATCTATTACATCATGCATAAAATAACCTTCATTGACATGTCACTTGCTAGAAGTAATGGATTTGCATATAGAGTAAGCAAGGCTCCCAGTTACCCTAAATGTTGACTTTATCTGGCTTGGCTTTCCATTTATGAAGTTACATTGCCTTAGGTCCAGTACCTAACAACTTCTTTAAGCAGTGAGTAAATGATTTTACGTATAAAGCAGTAAGGGTTTAATATAGCCTAATCACCTCTCAACCGTCCCCGATTTTGATGAACTTCCTGTTTTTGCCTCATTTATTTGCCCTGTCCTCATAATATCTATTGATTTCCTGGTAAATCACTGAGGATGACAACAAGTCAATAATGCCAGACATTAGAGTTTTATACTTCTTACTGTCCGGAAAATGCACGCAGGGCATTTATTTTTTTTCAATTTATTTTACAGAAATTGTGATGAGATATGGCTTTTTAATGAAAATTCATTACCTATCATCTGTACAGGAATTATATGGTCAATTAACATTCATTAAATATATGCCTATATTACTGTTTTATTACCTTATTTTCCTGTTTTTGTGAGTTAAAAACAAACAGGCTAATACACTCAAGTGTACTAGCTTTGATAGCAATTTAGTCGAAAACAAAACAAAGCATTTTTTTTTTTTTGTTTGCAAAAAAAAAAAAATATTTTCCTTTTTCTAAACTTTCCTATGTGTTCCTCCATTTTCTTGTGTGGGCAGAGGTAGTCTTTACTCACCATATCCTACAACTATAAATTATCTCTACTTGACTCCTAAGTAGACTATTCTCTATCTGTATAGAAAAGCTTTGCTCTACAGTACTTATCACCTCGATACAGCACTCTTGTTATAGAAAGTACTAATACCATCACAACCTCAAATCATACACATAAACACACAAAGACATACTCGGGAGGCTCTGAAAAAAATCTCCAAAACAGCAGAGGACCAAAGCACTGAGTAAGGAGAAGGTCACAGTAAAGAATGATGCCACAATACAGAGATAAGATGATCAGCTTTAACAATTGGCTTAAACTCTGGTGTCATTCAAGGGGGGATCAATGTCTGTCTGTGATGGATGACATGCTGGACAACACGCCTGCTTAGATAGATGGCTTGCTCACACTTGTGGGATTCGGATTTTGGCGGCTCTTGCCACCCCCCTTGGCCTTTTTTAGCTTTTAGCTCAAATAAACCTACCACCCCCTAACACCTAAAAGAAAAAAAAAAAAAAAAAAACTGCCTGCCTGCTGAGAGTCTCAAAAACACTGGAGGGGATAAATGTATCTCCGACACCATCATACTAGGTGACTTCAACTACCTAATATATAGACTGGGAACACTACTACTCCCAAAAAACTCTAGCAAAAGTTCCCAGAATTCATAAACTCAAATGCCATGGAACAACTAGTCACACATCCCACAAGAGGAGAAAAAACATACTTGTCTCATCATCACGAACATGGGGAGCACATGTTCAAACGCTGGAACCCCCTCCCTCACATACTGGATGATCACAATCATCTCTCTGCCTCATCCGCCCCCACCCCCACGAAAAAAATGAAAAGACCACAGTAAAGAACTGACTTCTTCACACTTCTAAGACTAAGTGTGGTCTGGTCTGAGCCCTGGTCCTCTTTGGTTAAGCAACATCAAACGCTGAATCACTTACAAATGCCTGAACTTTATCAGCACCTGCACCCAGATATGCTCAGAATTAGTTCAAAATGATGTGAAGACTACTGATCCTGCAGACATTGCCAACATACTGGCTGACACAGGTTCAGTGCAAACCCCCCCTCCTAAGAAGGAGATATCTATAAAAATGAGCCAAACATGCTTGACAAGCCTTATCTGCAAAGCCATGGAGGATCATAATGGATCTCATAAATAAAGACATAGAACTTGCAGACGTATCATTGAAAAACTCATCAATTAAAAATGTAAACATACTACATTACAAGATGGGCTGTAAACTGGAGTGACAGAACCCACAGGGGGTCAGTGTTGCCTGGCCATGTCAGACTCAAAGCCTGTTGTTTGGCATCTACTTTTCAAAAAGTACAAGCAAACACAGGAGGGTATGGCTGACAAAGTTTGCAGATGACTGCAAACTAAAATAAGGTTACCCCTAGCTACCATATAGGTGGCAATCCCCGAACACAGAAGAAGTTAGGGACCTGGGAACCCAGGTTGAGGTTGACAGTTTCATTTAAAGTAGTTAGGAAGACCTTCTACATTGCCCACCTTATCATGAAGGGATTCACATCTAGATCAAGGGAGTCATATAGTCTCTATACTCATCACTCATCAATCAAATGATGTACAATGCCCCATTTCCCAATGTATCTGACAACACTTGCAGCAGCTGGAGAGGCCACAAAGTTCCTCACCAAAAGGATAAAAGGTCTGTGACCTATGCCTGACATACAAGGCCATGTCAAACCAGATTTGATGAAACATGCTCATCTCAAAAAATCTAGATCCTCAGAGCCACAACCCAGGGTTACCTCAGTGTCACTGCTCGACAGAGCACACACAAAAATAATGGGCAGTTTTGAACCTATGAACCTATATAAGACAGGGCAGTAAGGGTGTGTGTAAATTACGTTGTGGGCAGGGTTTGTCTATGCATTGGGGTAGGGATAGTGTTCTACACAATTGCTGGAATATGAAGACAGAGAGTGCATGCAGTCTTTCCTCTGCTGGAATAGCATAGGAAAAGGGTCTGACAACAGGACACATTCCACGTAAAATATGACACAGAAAATGCAGAAGAAGCTAGATTTGGAGGGTTACAGACATATGAATGCAGCATTTATAGTGCAGCTCTGCCCCAAGGAGTACTCACTCAGGTCCTTTCACACCTGTAGTATAAATGTAAACAGGAAGCTTAGCCATTTGTGAAATGTTGTGTGCCACTGAGACTGTTAAGTTGTTTATTTAGTCTGTTTGCAGTTGCGCCATCTTTAGCCACTCATTGGCCTTCTACATTTCCCATTCAATCTTGACTCCATCCTCAAAATTACAGTGGTAATGAGACATTTCATTAGTCCAATAACCTTTTAATGAAGACAGTTCTCCATATCTATGGCTTGAAACCTGCCTGTATTGTCCTAATCATACTCACTTGCCCTGTTTTTCACTTGGATTCTATTTCACTAACCCTCCTTTTCAGAATTTTGTGGACAAAGATCACATCCATGTCTCTTTTCTTCTCTGTCTTAAGTCCACTTTTTCTTCCTTCCGCCATTTTAGTTATTGATATCCATGGCCGGCTTTAGGCACCAGCGAACCCTGCAGCTGCTGGGGGGGGGGGTCCTGTTCCTGGGGGACCCCAACCAGAGAAAGTTATTTTAAACTGATATTTTATAACATATCAGTCAAATCAACAAGAGCTAGTACATTGACTCTGTGGGGTCCCCCACAAAAGCTGCTGCTGGTTGTGGGAAAATGAGGATAAAATAATTTACTCATTTGCTGATTATGTTCTTTTACCTAACAGGGCAGTGATGGGACCCTTTTAGGATAAAGCTGATAATGAACATGACAAAAGTACACACTAGAGAGATCAGCAGCCCAGAGTGACTGATCTCAGTGCAAACCTTGGATTTTAAGAAGAGCTGATGCTTCTGATCTTCAAGGATGTTTTTTTTTCCTTTCAGAGAGTTTTATAAATACTGGCAGAACACAAGATACTGCAGTGTTCAAGTTCTTTGATGAAAAATTCTGCATAATGCCAAAAATAATAGCAGAATAAAGGCTCAAAATCAGCAACATGTTTTAAGTACTCTAATTCACTTAAAAAGTTAATAAAATAACACGTTTTGAATCAACATGCATTTTTGGACAATAAGATGTATAAAACTCTCATGTCTGAATTTATTGTCTTTCTGTAACCCTGAATGATTTACCATTAAATCAACCTTTTTATGAAGGACAGAGCAAAATTATGAGGCAAAATCAGGGAAGATCTCTGAAATCATGGACAGTGACAGGTATGCATTACTCCTCAATGAAGTAAATAAAAGTGACTTATCCCTGCTGCTGTTTGACAATTGCTAAACAGCAGTCACCGATCTGGTGTGACAGTACTAGTGTTCCATAATGTATTGCTGTTTGCTGACATAAATACAAAACTAGTATTGCTATGGCTTATGCATGTGTGCGCGTGTGTGTGTGTGTGTGTGTGTGTGTATGCATATATGTGTGTATATGCGTAGGTGTATGTAAAAATATCTCAGATTTTTATCTATACACACACTCAATAATGCCGCGACACACATTATTTTTCTGGGTATCATTAAAAAAGGCAGCTAACAAGTAATTTCATTTCAAAAGTAAGGCATAAAATATATCACAGAACATTTGGACACTTAGATCTTCTAGGAGTCCCAATTTAACATCAGAGGGATGCATACACATTGACTTTTTTGGGGGGGAGGGTTAAGGAGGCAAGCTGTATTCCAAGACAAGACCTGTGTATCCTCACAGCAATTGTCTTGATAGTTTATTGTGAGCTCCTGTTTTGTCAGGTTTGAATGTTAAGCCTTGGCACAACTTAGGTTGCCCTTAAAGAGAAAAATAAGACTAAAATTATTTTCTTATTCCTGAGTTTGTTTAGACCACTGTTGGACTAAAAGGTTGGTAAAATGCTCTAAACTGCATCCCAGAGAATCTATAAACCCTACACCTTCTGGGGCCACCAGCTTAATTGAGTTATTTCCTAAATGGCTATTACTGTTCTGTCTTGACCAGGAAAGGTGTGTTGAAAGGATGCAAGGAAAACTAAAGCTGAACCACACTGAATTTCATTCCTTTACATAGTTTCTGTTCAAGCCATCATTGGATGAAAATGTTGTGTAAAAAGAAAAAAATAAATAAAATGCACTTCAGAGCACATAGAAAGTTATGGCTTCTTCAAAAAGCAGCAGAGCAAGGCAACATATGGGAAAAGGAAGAAAAAAAGTAATGTACATGGTATGAGGAGCTCAAGATGGGGGAGGAAACAGAGGGGAGCACTGAAGGATGTGTGTGTGTGTGTGTGTGTGTGTGTGTGTGTGTGTGTGTGTGTGTGTGTGTGTGTGTGTGTGTGTGTGTGTGTGTTTATGTATAGGACAGAGTGCTGAAACAGTAGGCAGTGCCTAGGGTGCAATTTCACCCAAGGAGAGCTGTACATAGAGTTATTGTAAATGTATCATTGCTGCAACTAAATGCCAGTAACTGTGAATGTCCCTTTGTGAGATGGACTAATATAGTGTGGTACACAGGCTTGTCATAGTACAAGAGCATTGAAGCTACAGGCCATTCTGTGTGTACTACTGCTAAAAGTTTGCAGCATAAGATAAAGAGTTGCTTTGGGGGGTTAGCAGTAACAGGATGATACTTAGACTGAAAGTGCTTGGGGGCCCCCAACTTGACACTTGCTGGGGCCCCCAAAGTGCTAACACCAGCCCTGTCCATATCTGTACCTCCTTAAATACTTTAATGTAGTTTTAAGGTACAGACTACAGAAATAAGTACATAATTTTAGCTAAGGTTTCAGCAGGGCCTTTATATGAGGATAATGACTTCTGGTTCCCCCAGAGTTTGGTCCTTTCATTATATGTCTAAGGCACTATGTTTTCCCTTGCTGTTACCTTGCTACATTTACCAAAGTGCTTCATGGTCAGGATGACTGATACCCTCAACCCTTTTCCTTCTTCCATTCTTCCTATTACCGTCCCTTTCCAAAACATAGCCCTGCTTTGTATACCTTTTTTTTGGCATTAAATCCAGAATGTAGTTTCAACAGCCATTCTGTTGACCTAATCAAGACCTTTTATAGTCCTCTCCAAGCAAAAATCCAGTATTATTGCTCCATGTCATTTATAAAGACGTTAAATGCCACTGGAAATGAACCTTCAACATAGTATCCACAAGCAATGCATGGCCAACACAGCAATAAGGAAACACCAATTTCTACCCACAGGAGATTCACATGAATCATAACACAAAAAATTACACACTATGTTAATTTAGTGGTCTAAGCATACTAGGACTAATATCCACTTACATAGCCATTGCCTGGCAAAGCATGTATTGGTGGACTTGCAGAAACTAAGTGATGCCATGAGGTAAACATTTGCATTTTGTATGATCCTGAACTTTATCAGAAAACCAGTAAATGTGTACTAATGGAACAATATTACTGATGCAGACGGCTTTAACATCACATATGAATACAGCATGACATGGGCTATGTTTTGTCTACCCATACAATAGGTACTGCAGTAAACACAGGGTATGGGGCATTTCATTTTTAAAAATGTACAGCATGGTAACAGTGTTTATGGTCAGATCACATGGTACAACAGAGTATTAATGACATTTCGACTATAAGACGGTGCAGCAGGAAATAGATCTGGGTTTGGGGTTGGTATAACGACTAAGGTATTTACCTCTGAGACAAGGCACAGGGTTTGATTCTCACCTTTGAAGGGGAAATTGGCTAGGCTTAAAATGGCCCACAAGGGCAACTAGCCTAGTACTTACTTATGAACCTGTGACCTGTAGGGTATAGACGTAGTGTAGGTTTCAGAGCAACACATCAGACAAAGATGCTGTGTAGCTTTTAGAGCAGCAAGACAGCAGGACACTGACCCTTTTCAAGATGATAAAATCATCCCATGGAATAAAGCAAACCTTTATTATTGTGCAGTTAAACAGGACATAAATAGTTTTCAGCTCATGGAGTAGAATAATAGAGTACAAATAGGGCTGGTATTGAAGGAATATCAAGATGCAAGTTGCAGACATCACACAGCCTTCAAAATGATTAGAAAATAAATAATCATACACAAAGCAGAACATTACCTTCATATTCTCTTCTGCTTCCATGAGCTGTTTCTGCAAAAGCTTCATTTTGCCTTCAAGCCTACAGTTTGTGAGTCTTTCACTTTCAAGCTCCTAAAAAATATTAATAAACATTTCAGGAAAAATAGGTATGAATAAGAAGCTGCTCTTCCCCCCTTGTCAGTGACCCACATCTAGGTTCTTTGTTGCTTTAGAGTTATGCTAATGTCTTCAGGTTTGCTTCTCTGATAAGTCAGAATGTGTTTGTGTGTGCTCAGAACATATAGGATAAGGAGATATCTTTATTAAATCCAAAGGTAAATGAAAAAGCACAGAGGTTTAGACCAAAAAGTAATGGAATATAAATAAATAACAAAAAAAAGCAGGTTACAACACCACTCACAAATCACCTTCTGAAAGTCTTCACCTTCTGGCAGTCATGGCAAAGTACAAAGGAAGACATGAGCACTGCCTTTGTCTCTTATGGTGACATAGCTACTTCTTTTTAGGAAGGAACAGTAACACTTACTAAAATATACAATTTTTATGGGTTTATTGACACTAGAAATGTATTTTCTGTTTTTTCAGACTCACAGACATCAAGTGATTGGAAGAAATTCATCACTTATCAGATAAGGACTCAATATGCTATATTTTATAGATTTTATACATTTTTTATGGGTTTATTGACACTAGAAATGTATTTTCTGTTTTTTCAGACTCACAGACATCAAGTGATTGGAAGACATTCATCACATATCAGATAAGGACTCAATATGCTATATTTTATAGAAAATTATGTGTCAAGCTATATTCCAAACACACTAAAGCCCATAACACAATATATGCTCAGAAATGCTAGAATAAATGGAACTTTTATATTTTAGCAGTGTTTGGTGTTTTTAAATTTGCCACTGTGTGTTATCTCATGGGCTACCCGCATTCTCCACCCCAGATGGCTTGTTAAAGTACTGTTTTATTTTCCCCCTGCAGTCACCGCTCTGGTATCTTAGAGACCTGCAGTCAGAGAAGGAGCCCTTGAGGCAGCCTATCTGTACTTGCCTTCTCTCTTTATTGAAATATGACTCGGATTAACCTGAACACCAGTTTATGCGATTTGCAATCAGCTATTTGATACCTCAGGTGGTGAGCTGATTAGACTAAAGTCTATAGGAGAGATTCACAAAGGTGAATAGTTTCAAATGGTAAAGCAATGTGCACTAGCTAGAAGGCTCGGCATTCCCATTTCATAAAAAAGCAGCACACTGATTACTATAGAGAGATTTAATGTATAATGAACTTAAATCCTATTGTGCTAAACAGCTTCCTAACAAAAGTGCAACTGTTCTGTGATTGACCCTCAGAAGTACAGTTGTAAAGCATCACAAACACTTGTCTGTGAACAACAGTCATTGTTAGAAAGATAATTACGAAAGCACTGCTCCCTCCAACTCATGTTACTTATATATACCAACTCTGACATTGTTGTATCCAGAGAAAAGGAGAAATCCCTGGGATACTGTAATCTCAGTATTTAAATGCAAATTCTGGTATCTGTATATTAGTGATTGCCCATAAGAATGCTGACTGTTAATGCATTGAATACAAATATGATACTGTTGCTAAACAGTATAGCCTGACACAGTACTGATTTAGGGGTAGGAGATTATATGTACTGCTTATGCTCGAATATCAATATTATTTAAGATCTCTTATAAATGTCAAATATTACTAGTTTTTGAGAGAGTCTAACTGCATCTTAATGGCTGGTTGATTCAGCTTCTCAGCCATGTGTTGAGCTGATTTCCTAGGTGCATACAACGATCCTTTACAGATACTGTAGGCTCATCCATTTCCTAAACTGCTTGTCCTGGTGAGGCTTACACTGGGATCTGAGCAGGATAAATTAGATATTCCTATCCCCAGTAACAGTATCTGGCTGACCTAGTCTGATCACCAGGCATTTCCATGCAAGATGAGTGACATACCCCTTCCGTCTTGTCTTGGGTTCACCCCAGGACCTTGTTTCAGTGGGTTGTCCCAGTATATTTCCCATAAGAGCTGCCCAGGTGGCATCTGCACCAAGTACCCAAACCTCCTCAGGTGAGTCCTCTCAGAGTGATGGAGCAGTGGCTCTGCTCTAAGATCCTTCTGGACTACAGAGATCCCTCCTCTCCTCATGGAAAGTGAGGACATTTAACCTGTGAACAAAATCTGTGGTCTCATTCCAAAGCTGTGATCTGTGAGCTGTGTGTGTAAAGACTAACCAATAAATTGAGGCATGTGATCTTTGACTCACTTACAGTCCTTAACAATTCCTGCATGACTACAGCCAGTGTACTTACTCACTGGTCAACCTCCCATTCCTGTCTACTTCCTTTACGAGTACGACCCAAAATATTTAAAGATATTTAAACTCCTACATATAAGATAGCTGCTTCCTCTTGTCTGCATGGGAACCATGACCTACAATTTGGACTAGCAGGTTTTCATCATAGCTATTTTGCACTCAGTAGCAAACTACTCTAGCATGCTTTGGATCACAGTCAAGTAAGGATGACATCATCAGCAAACAACAAAGATCCCTGCTTTATGTCCAAAATGTAGTCTACCCAGACTACAGCTATACCCTGATATGCACTCTGCAAAAATCACAAAGAGGAAGAAAGACATGTTGTCCCTTTGGTGGACTCTTATGTTTGCCTTGAATGTGTTCTGGTTAATGCCAGGAAGTGGAGACAGTTCTCACTCCTGAAACATAGGCAATGCTGCAACTCCATATCACTCCTCAAACACCGGCAATAATGTGACCCCATATAACTCCTTAGACACAGGTGATGCTGCGACCCTTTATCACTCATCAAACACAGGTAATGCTGTGACCCCATATCACTCCTCAAACAAACACAGGCAATGCTGCCTCCACATCATTTCTCAAACTCAGGCAATGCTGTGATTCCATATCACTCATCAGATACAAGTGATGTTGTGACTTCATATCACTTCGCAAGCACACGCAGTGCTGGCACCCCATATCACTCCTGAAGCACAGGCAATGCTGAGACCCCATATCACTCCTCAAACACAGGCAGTGCTGAGACCCCATATCACTACTCAAACACAGGCAGTGCTGAGACCCCATATCACTGCTCAAACACAGGCAGTGCTGAGACCCCATATCACTCCTCAAACACAGACAATGCTGACACCTCATATCACTGCTCAAACACAGGCAGTGCTGAGACCCCATATCACTCCTCAAACACGGGCAATGCTGAGACCCCATATCACTGCTCAAACACAAGCAGTGCTGAGACCCCATATCACTCCTCAAACATGGGCAATGCTGAGACCCCATATCACTCCTCAGGCACAGGCAATGCTGAGACCCCATATCACTCCTCAAACACAGGCAATGCTATGACCCCATATAACTCCTCAGACACAGGCGATGCTGCAACCCCCTATCACTCCTCAACCACAGTAAATGCTGTGACCCTATATCACTCCTCAAACAAACACAGGCGATGCTGTGACCCCATATCACTCCTCAGACACGGCAATGCTGAGACCCCATATCACTCCTCAGGCACAGGCAATGCTGAGACACATATCACTCCTCAAACACTGGCAATAATGTGACCCCATATCACTCCTGAAACACAGGCGATGCTGCAATCCCTTATCACTCATCAAACACAAGTAATGCTGTGACCCCATATCACTCCTCAAACAAACACAAGCAATGCTGCCTCCATATCATTTCTCAAACTCAGGCAATGCTGAGACCCCATATCACTCCTCAGACACAGGCAATGCTGAGACCCCATATCACTCCTCAAACACAGGCAATGCTGTGACCCCATATAACTCCTCAGACGCAGGTGATGCTGCAACCCGCTATCACTCCTCAACCATAGGTAATGCTGTGACCCCATATCACTCCTCAAACAAACACAGGCAATGTGACCCCATATCACTCCTCAAAAACAGGCAATGCTGAGACCCCACATTACTTGAAATGCTGGCAATGCTGAGACCCCACATCACTCCTCAAACACAGGAGATGCTGTGACGCCAAAATTTTGTAGCACCTCCCTCAAGATATTCCTGGATATTTAATCATACACCTTCTCTAGGACCAGAAACACAAGTTACATGTAGTCAGTAACAGAAAACACTCACAAACTCTGTGCAATAGCAAAGATTGATCCACTATTCCATGGCCAGGAATGAAGTCACACTGCTGCTTCTAAATCAGAGGGATGGTGATTGGACAAAGTACCCTTTCCAGTGCTATGGCGTAGGCTTTCCAAGAGAAGCTGGAAAATGTGGTTTCTCTGTAAATGGAATATACCCTCCTGTTCCCCTTTTTGAAAATGGGGATCACCATCCAAACTTGTCAGTCCAGAATAAGAGATACTGTTCTTTCCTTCCATGCAACACTCAAACGGTAACCATGACATCATAGCAACATCCTGTGCAGTCAGTGTGTTTCACCATATCTGTTCCATAGCCCACAGCTTTGCCACAGAGGAAGTGTTTAGTCACTGCAGTGGCCTTATATAAACAGGTGGATCCAGTCCCACCACTTGACTCTGATGCTGGCATTGACTGTTCAGAGAAGGATTGTGCAGTACACTATTTATTTCCCCTTAATTGCATTCATCAGCTTCCATCTTCAGCTATTATAGACTAGATTTATAAAGGGTTCAGAAAAAAGATTGCCAGGCTGCTACAAGCAATTTAGAAATCCCAAGATATCTGAATTATATTTATCCAGTAGAATTGTGTCAACTGTTTTTTCTCAGCCAGTTATGGCTGTTGAATTTAAGCACTTAGCTTGGGGAATTTTTTTCTTTCTTTTTTCTTCTTGCAGGACTACCACTAACAGCTAAAAGGCAGTACACATTCATTAACAATCGTTTCAGTTGCCAAGTAACAGTACAACATGAAATGGAAAAAAATGACATCTTAAAATATTTTTTACCTGTTTTCACACAATTGTGCAGTTTATGGCAGTCTCAGGTTTAGAATAGTTAAGTGGTGGGGAGTCTGATGATCTACTAGTTTCTGATCTCTTGTTGTTGGGTTGCTGTACAATACTGGAATGAAGGCTGGTAGACTGACACAAAAACATTTGAAGGGGTGTTTCCTTTATTTTCCCAAGTAATTAAACCGACTTTACATAAATAAATATATGTTGTTTGTCTTGTTGTTTGTCTTTCGGCTTTTCCCGGTTAGGGGTCGCCACAGCGGAACTCCAGTCCACTAATGACTGGCAGTTGGTTTTTATGGTGTTGAGTTGCCAGTCCAATGCCCAACTTTCAGCGAAGGCATGCCCATTCAACGCATGCCTTTCGAACGCCCACTCGACTGCAGGGAGGACATGTAGACTCCACACAGAAGACACTCCCAACCCAAGCCGAGAATCGAACGGGAGAACCTCTTGCTGTGAGGCAACAACGTTACCGCTGCACCACCGCGAAAAAACATAAATAAATCGTAAGTGCATGTGGGTGTGGGCGTGTGCTTGTGTTTGGGTGTGTGCATGTGTTTGTGTGTGTGTGTGTGTGTGTGTGTGTGTGTGTGTGTGTGTGTGTGTGTGTGTGTGTGTGTGTGTGTGCTCTCGCTTGCACATTTGAGTGGGTATGCAGACATATTCACATGTAATATGTAATATATATGTAAATAAATCAGTAAATAAATAACCTCTATGTTAGTTAGCCTTCCTTTGTGCTGGATGTAAATTATAGATTGTAGTTTACTGCAACATAAAAGTGTGTGAACTTAAGTGAGGCATACTTCTTAGTACCTTTATTTTTTATTCTTACTTGGTAAATATAAGGAGGGAAAAATGCTGTAGGACAGTGAACATCTCCAGATGATATTCTAACTTGAATTTTAGTGTTACCATGTGTCTGAACTGGAGCATGCCTCCTATTCCACATCTTTCTTCCTGACAATTTTTCATATCTCTCTCTTTTTAAAGTGAAGTTGGCAGATGAATGAGGAAAGTTTATCCAAAACCTCTCATGCAGCATCTGTTTAACAGTACATTCAAACACTGTTGTTTTGGAAGTATAAACAGAGCTTTAGCAGTTTTTCCCTCCTAGCTTCCAAACTTCCATAGGAATAGCATCTATACGTGGGGAGTTTCCTGTACATTGGTTAGACATCGCAATTTGTATCTCATCTTATCCTATCCTAACCATTAGTAATTGAGCCTCATCTACCTCTAACCTTGGCATATTTAATTCTTCCATAAACATTTAAATTTGTATTTTTCTTGATTTCTATATTTCTCCGCTTTATACAGACTTGCATAGCATTTCTAAAATATTTCTAGTACCTCAGCTACCTCTACAGGATCTCTTGTTACCTTTTCTTGTTATAGACTCCCTAAGCTTGGTGACAGCCCTTTCTACTTGCTGTTGCTTGAGTCATTGTGCTAAAGGTTTTTGTACTCTAGTGTTATTATAAAAACAGTTGCTTAACAGCAATCTTTCTAAATTTGTTATATTATCAAGATAATCCCTTATTTTCTGCTTAGCATTCTTCAGTTGTTCTGCTTCTTGTTCTGTGAGATTCTTTCTATTCTGCAGTACTTTAACATTTGCTTGTTTCTAAATAATTCTTGTTGCTTCTTAACCATAGCTCTCTTTCTTTTATTTTCACCCTATTTTTAAACTTCACCTTAAGTTTTTCCCCACTCCCTAGCTATATTTTCAGAAGTAATTTCTAGCCTCTCGAATAGCTCCTGAATAATCTTTACTACCCATTCCTTAAATTCCTCTGTTTTCAACAGATAGGTAGGAAGGCAGCAGTGTCTCATTTTATTTCATTACCATTTGTTTTATTTTAATTATTATTAGCACATGATCTGAAATAGTTATTGGGTGCGTATCAAAACCTTCAGTTAAATGCACATATTCCTGTGAAATGTAAATTCTGTGTAGCCTAGCCCAGTTTTTATATCTTATTATATATTTTATTTAAATTTATTTATTATTTAAATTCACTCCGAACTCCTATTACTGAATTCACATCTTCCATGCCAAATATTTTCATAAATTTCTTCAAAAATCTACCCACCTTTGTTATACTTTCTCTTCTGCCACCTGACCCATCTGCAAATCAAATTCCAGTCCCCACCTATAAGTAATATTCCTATCCTCCTCCACCCTCAGACTTTTCTTAAACTCCATTATAGCAGGTTTATGTGGAATATATTACATGCCAGTGTAATTCTCCTCCCTTGCTAGTAGCCCTTATCACTATAAATCTGCCATTATTATCATTTGCATCCTCTTCTATCACTGTTGGAGCTCCTCTTGCAATTAATATAAGTACTCCTCTTTTCCTTTGTCACAGATATTCCGCTGAATAACCAACCTGAAAACCTTTCTTTATCAAATTCAAATGTTCATTTCATTCCAAATGCGTCTCCTGTAACATAGCTATTTGCACTCTACATTTATTTATTTGTTTATTGACATTTGTTAACCGGGTTAGTCCAACTGGGTTATTGTCCCATTTTCAGTGGAGACCCGAGGAGAAAAGCTCCAGCAAATACAATATATGATCACAGAACAAGAAAAAACAAGTATTACAAACAATAATAGCAAACAATAGAATTAAACATCTACATGTGTAGAAATAAACAACCACATTTTTTGTTTCATTGAAAAAATTAAATTCTTAGTTGCTGAAACAGATGGGGAAAGTCAAGAGTGATAGTAGGATGTAATGAGAGAGATATGAGTGTGGGAGGAGGGGAGAGCTAAGTAGGGTCATAGCAGGGACAGGTTCTGGAATTGAGTAAACATGTCTTCAGTTCTTTTTTAAATAGTGGAGTATGAGAGATAGAGCGTATATCAAGGGGAAGTTTATTCCAAGCTTGGGCCACGGAATGCTTGTAGAGTTGCTTACCAACAGACCTGTTAGGGTGGTAGACATCAAGCAATTGCTGATTTGAGGTGCAGAGAGATCGAGAAGGGGTATAGATGGAAACAAGGAGAGATAGGGAAGTACAGCAGGAGAGTTTAAACAGCATAGAGTGCAGCATGTGAAATTGGTAGAGATGAAGTAATTGTGGGAGTTCCAGCCATTGTAGAGACTTTAAGGCAATACAGTGGTGTGTGTTGTTTGGGCAGTTAGTAATGAATCTGGCTATTTTGTGGTAGGTTTGTTGAAGTTTGTTCAGGGTAGTAGTTTGAATATTTGTGAGAAGTGGGGCAGCACAGAGGAGAGAGGGGAGGAGAAGTGCTTGTCCAAGGGTGAGTCTAGACTCAGGAGTGAGGTATTTTCTGTTCCGATATAGGAGACCAGGTTTTTGATGGGTTTTCTTTATGCATTGCTGTATATGCTGATTGAATTTTAGTTCATCGCCAATGATAACCCCTAAGAGTTTAGTGTTGGTGTTAGGATGGATGGCTGTATTATTACAAGATTTAATGACAAAGGAAGATCTATGTTGAGCAAGAGAACGGGGGAGGAAGAGCAGGAGTTTGGTTTTTTTGAGATTTAGGATTAGTACGTTTTTTGAAAGCCATTGTTCCGTGGAGAGTAGAGCTTTTTGGGTTAGAGTGTGTAGGTCAGAGATGTTGTTGGCTATAGAAATAATAGTGGAGTCATCAGTGTATTGAATGAGAGATGAATTATTGCAAGAGGTGAAGAGGTCATTAGTGAAGATATTGAATAAAAGGGGGCCTAAGATGGAACCTTGTGGAACCCCAGTAGAGATAGGCAGGAAAGGAGAATATGAGGAGAGCCATTTGACAGATTGTTGGCATCCAGATAGATAGCTAGTGAACCAGCTGAGGGTGGAGGAGGATAGGTGAAAGTTTGCAAGTTTAGATAGAAGTAAAGGATGGGATACAGTATCAAAAGCTTTGGAGAGGTCTAGAAAGAGACAGGAAGTAGGTTTATTATTGTCCAGGGATTCTGCAATGGTGTGGGTGAAGGAGAGTAGAGCAGTAGTAGTGCTATGATAGGGGCAGAAACCATGTTGAGTAGGGGTGAGTAAGTTGTGATTGAGAAGGTGGTTTAGAAACTGAGTATGGATAAATTTTTCTAGGATCTTAGATAGGGGGGGATAGGATGGCAATAGGTCGATAGTTGGTGGGATCAGTAGAGTTGCCTCCCTTATGGAGAGGGGTGGTGTAGAAAGATTTCCAAAGAGTAGGAACAGTAGATTCTAGCATGGATCTATTAATTAATATAGTCACAGTGTAGGCAATAGAGTCAGCTGCAAGTTTGAGGAAGGTGGGAGGTAATTCATCAGTAGTGAGAGAGAGCAGAGTTTGAGTTTGAGCAGCAGAGATTTGATGTAAGAAGTGGGAAGTGGTTGGAAGGAGAAAAAAGTGTTATTGAGGCTGGGTGTTGGATCAGGTAAGGAGTAGGAGTTAGTTTGAGAGGGTAAGAGGTTTGGGATGGAGGAGATGAAATGGGAATTTAGTAGGGTAGCTGTTTCCTCTGGAGCTGAGTTTGGGTAGGGGGAAGAGTTAGATGGAGAGCCTGGGTAAAGGATGCTATTTAGTCTAGACCAGAATTTCCGGTGGTTAGATCTATGTTTATGCTGGCCTGAGCTATAAAATGATTTTTTGTCTTTAATTGTCTGTTTATTGGCAAGATTACATAGTTGTCTGTATTTGAGAAGATGAGGTGTTTGTTTAGTTTTGATCCAGGCTTTCCAGGCACTGTCTCTTTGTTTCATGATGGTCTTAGTTTGTTTTGAAAACCAGGGGGCATGATTAGATTTCACTCTGATCATTCTAGAGGGAGCAAGGGAGTCCAGGGTATTTAGGAAGATGCTATTAAAAGTGTCAACGGCATCATTCAGGGGAAGTTGTTTAAGGATGGACCAGTCAATGTTTTGCAGTACTGAGTTAAATTGAGAAGAGTTAAATGAGGATAGTTTCCGACAATCTCTAAAGATGTGGGGTTTAGGAGTGTGAGGGTCATATCTTAGGATAGAGGTAGGGATATGGTCACTGAGGGAGTCTGGTAGGGTTTTGGGATGGTGGTAATGTTGAGGGGAGTTAATAAGAATCCAGTCTATAGTGGCGCTGGAGGTAGAGATTTTGTGGAAATGAGTGGGGGTAGAAATTAGTTGGTGGAAACCACGAAGGTGAATATTGAGTGAGGGAGAGTCAGTAGAAAGTTTAGACCAGTCTATATTGACATCCCCAAGGATGAGTGTTTTATAAGGTATATTGAGATAGAACCAGGGATAGTATGTTTTCGAGAATGGGTATATTGTTGCCAGGAGGAGTATAGATGGAAGCTACAGAAAGTTTTTTGTGAGGATTTAGATGGAGATTAAGAATGAGGAGTTCAGCAGGATGGAAGCTAGGAATAGGTGTGGGGTAAGGTGAAAGGTTAAGGCTGTTAGAGTAGAGGATGGCTACACCACCTCCTTTCTTTGATGTTCTATCAGAGCGGTAGATGTTGTAACCAGGGGGGAGTATTTCACTGTTTGAGATATGAGGCTTGAGCCATGTCTCTGATAGGGATACGATATGAGGGGTGTTGTAAGCTATCCAAGAGTGTAGATCAGTAATTTTATTTGCTAGGCTTTAAATGTTTTGTGAATAAAAGGTTAGGTGTTTGCGATGTTTTGGGTATTGGGACTAAGGTTGTATATCTGATTGGTTGTTGGAAGAGGGTTGAGAGCAGGAGGTAGTTAAGGTGGATGAAGGTTGGAGATGGAGGTGCAAGGTGAAGATGGGCCAGGGTTGGGATGGATGTCTCCAGAGGAGAGTAAATGTTTATAGAGAAAAGTGCCTGATGTAAAAAGTAGATAGTATTTAGGAGGTCTGTATTTAATCCTATTGGATGGTTTGAGAATTTGGAGTATTTGTCTTTTGTACAGAGTTATGGTGGTAGAGTTAAATAGGTCTGAAGAGATTGAAAAAGAAAGTGAAGTTGGAAAGTTGTAGTGTGAGTGTGAGGTAGGGGAACAAAAGAATGGATTTGAGATGTAAGAGTGATAGGAGGTAGTAACATAGAGTATAGTGAATAATGTTGCAGATATAAGTAGATGCAGCATGATGAGAGGTTTGGTTAAGGAGGGAAGGGGGTAAATGTAAAAAATAATAATATAAAGTAGGTGAATATACTAGGTTTGATTGGGTGTTGGATTGTGGGAGTGGTAATAGACAGGACGTGGATTTGTGGAAGATGGCTGGGCAGGAAAGGGAAGGGAAGAATAGGTGATTATGTTAAGTGTGATTGGCTGTTGGATTGTGGGAGTGGTGCTAGACAGGAAGTGAATTTGTAGTGGATGGCTGGGCAGGAAGGGGAGGGATGGTTAAGTATAAAAGAAATTGTACAGGGGTGGTTGGGAATGGGGTATGGTAGGGGAGCGAAGTGAGCCCGAGCTATTTTCTTTTTTTGTATTGATCTGTGAAACCACTGACATTTAAAGACATTACAGAAACCATCATTGTATTAAAAAGGTATTATTCTTACCTTTTTGTATAGCACTTTTTTGTTGAATGTCTAGTTTCAGCTTTTCTGCTCTATGCATAAACTGTTTGGCAGGTTGAAAATTTATATAGTTGTTTCTTGTCATATCCATTTCAGCCTATGTTATGTCTTACAAAACTTTTTTGCTTTATTGAAATTCCTCAAACAAACAAACAAATCCCCAATACCCCCTAAAACCTATTAATTTAATAATAACACACAAAACTAGGTACATCTTTAAATATTGAAGTTTTACCCTTCTACTAGGAACAAATGTCCTAAACTGACAGCCACACTCACACACTTGAGTTAACCTAAAAAAAGGTTTATCCATGCTAAGAAGCATTATGCAGCATGTGATTCTACTAAGTGCTAACTGGTTTTGTCTTATCTTTATAGCTCTCCCAGCTGGGAAAACCCCTGAATGCTTTCAGAGAACATTATTTCCAAGCTAGTTTCACTTTACTCTTTTTTTCCCCCAGCCAATCACTCACCTCCAGACTGTAACCAATTTCTCCTTATCAGATTGTCTCCATGGAGACATGAGAACCAGACAGTCAGTTTCTCATTATCAGATTTTCACCATGGAGACATGAGGGCCAAATATAGAACTGCTACCGAGCATACATTCGTTAGCAAGAAAAACACTCATAATAGTCAATATTCTTTCTTTCTTCATTTACTTGCTTTATCTTAAAATGTGTTACTAAATCAATCTAATGTCCTTAATCCAGTCATTCCCCATGCAAGAATGAGAAAAAGCACATTAATTTTTCTTTTGTCATGCTGTTTTAACCAGGCTTTTTTTCACACTGCAGTGCCTACATTTCTTAAAACTGAACAAGAATAAAGAGAGAAGGGAGAAAGAAAGGGAAAAAAGAAGAGCAGCACCTATTTACAATCCCCATTACACTTAAAATAACTGAGAAAACTTTACTTTATAGCATGCAAAGAAAACCATACACCACAAAAACAGTACTATTAAGAAAAAAAACAGTTAACTTTCTCCCCTCTCGTACCCATCTCAAAGCATTTTTCAGAACATTAATGACATGAAGTAAGGCATATGCTTTAGAGTCCCCCACAAGTCCTACAGATTCTGAAAAAGTCCAATATTTCCAGATTTTTTGTCCTGTCACATCTCACAAATATAATTATTGCATTGTAATCACACATTAGGTTACTGGTTTTATTACTGTTCATCTCTGTCTCCCAAATCCTGTCTCTGCTTCATTTCCAAAGTACTCTTGATTCTTCTAGTCAACTCTCATGCTCTCTTCCTTCTCTCCAACATTTTCTGTTGAAACAGTGGAAAAGGTTTCACAGGTACACTCTCACTGTGGTCATTATTACCAGAAGAACAAGACGCACAATATCCTTCTGTTTCACAGCTTACTTTTTGTTGTACTTCATTATTTTTTTAAATATCTCTTATTGAGCAGTCTGATATTCAGCCAGCCTGGTCTTCATTTCAACCTCTAACTTGTGCAGCTTTATCACCTCATCTGAATATCTGTTTAAAGCGTCTTCCATTTTCCCACTCTTTTGTTGTTTGTGTTGGCGTATTCCATCAGTGTTTCATTTATTTTAACCAGGTCTGTGTGCAGTTGTCTTATATCTTCCTATAGGTTACGATAAGTCAGTCTGGAGTTGCATTGCTTTTTGCTGAACAGCTGCAGAACCTTCCCCATTCAATGTTTCTGCCTCACTTTTTGTTTGATTTTTTTTCCAGGTGCTCTGTATTTCTTTTCTCCTAGCATCCAGGCAGTACACCTACTAGCCAGTTACTGAAATTTACCCATAAACACAAACATTTACTGGCCTTCTCTGATGAGTTTCTGTTTTCACACCGGGAAAGTTAGAGTTAAGCCATTACTTGGTGTGTACCCATCTTTGAAGTCAGGTCAAGTATATTTTTAGCAATTAATAAAGAGTTAAATGATTTTTAAGTGGGATGGGAAGAGGGCAAGAGTCAAGTGGGATATGTTGATCCTTCCAATAGAACAAGGAGGTTTAGGATTACCTGATTTAAAGGGATATTTTAGAGTTACACTGCCAAGCCTCTTATAAACAACACAAGCAGAAAGCTACAATTTGAAGTGGAAAGCGATGATGATGAAGTAGAGAAGTAATTCAAGAAAAAAAGGAAAGACTGGGATTTTGGATGCAGATCCTTAAGGACAATAGCAGCAATCATACAGGATATTAGGGGTCTGAATGGAGAGGTGATAATTCAACCAGCAAGATGGACCACGTTTTTCACAAAATCTCACTGACAACACTGATATATAGACTGTATTTTATATAGCATATATCATGGACAGAAGTAGGTTAAACAATAAAAAAGATAGCTGGGTGCACAAGATGACACTGATATATAGACTGTATTTTATATAGCATATATCATGGACAGAAGTAGGTTAAACAATAAAAAAGATAGCTTGGTGCACAAGGCCCAGGATAAAAAAGTGCCCAATCCTGGTAGGTGCACTGGTGCCAGGACTGGAAAAGATGACAGTGTAGAATCCTCAAGACACAGAAACATTCCTACAATTGGGCTAGGCAAGGTCCAGGGGGAGCATGCCCCCCCCCCCCTTGCAGAAGGAAGTAGCAGTCCACAAAAATCACAAAAACATGCAGAAAGTCTAACACAGGTTACATCACAGCATGATGAAACAAAGAGTCCCCAAAGTAAGAAGAAAAAGGAGGAGCAGGAGACATCTGAAGAAGAAATATGGACATGGGAAAGAACAAGAGATGTAATATGTTGCGATATTTATGCAAAGGAAAAAGAAAAACTAATCAATGTAAAAACAACAGCACCAAAGACATTTGAAGAGAAATACAGGCAAAGGCATCTAGACATGGACAATTTTAAAATACAGAAAAATAAGAAAACAAATAGGAAAAGTAGAAAGGAGGATTAGTAATGGAGAAGTTAAAGAACTAGAAACTGAGGTTATGGATAACCTGTGAAATGAAGGGTTTAGTGTAGAAAATCTAACTCAGATAACAACACAGCAGGATAGAGCAATGGATCCCCAAATTAAGGAGAAACCAGTAGAGCGGGAGACATCTGATCAGTTGCCATATGAATATACTTTGGAGTCTTTCGTAGAAAACCAGTACAAACATTCAATTGGAGTTGCACAGGAACAGAAGGAACAGGAAACTGTGGCAACTCTGACACAGTCAATGTTGTGGAATGATAGGCAAGTGAGCTCCCATATGTGCAGGCTGGAGAAGTTGTTTGACCGCAACTGAGCTATAAAATATAAGTATCTTTTGATTATTTTTACAGATTACTGTTTTTATAATTTAATATATATAAAGCACTTTGTCTATTCAGAATCTTCACAAATCCTTATCTGTTTAAAAACTTTCATTTGACTCTGTAGTGCTTTGCTGTCTTAGGCTATTGTATAAACTGAAACATTTACTCTGTGTAATTATCTCTTGGCTAGTGGGGGCTGGTTCTTTTGTGTTCTTGTAAAAAAAAAAAGTTGTTGTTCTGGTCTTTGTCTTTGCACACAGTGCAGGCTGGAGAAGTTGTTTGACCGCAACTGAGCTACAAAATATAAGTATCTTTTGATTATTTTTACAGATTACTGTTTTTATAATTTAATATATATAAAGCACTTTGTCTATTCAGAATCTTCACAAATCCTTATCTCTTTAAAAACTTTCATTTGAATCTGTAGTGCTTGGAAATATACAGTATATTTCAGAGCATTTGTTATAACTGTATTTGCTATAACTGATTTAAGTATTTTTTTTCTGGCTTTTTGAATATTTACTGCTTAGCGACTGCATCTTAGCCTGTTTATACAGCTCTGCATTCTATTTAAACTGTTTTTGTGTTGATTAACTGTTTTGCACTCTTAAAAAGTTATTTGTTGCTTAATTTTACCTGTAGGCTAACACACTCAAGTGTGCTAGCTTATAGCATTTACTGTCTGTTTTTTCCTTGTCTCTGTAAAAAAAAAAAAAAATCTCTTGTTTTCCCACTTTACTGAACTAGAGTAGTCCAGTTTCAGAGTTGCTGATCCCTGGGCTTTGTTTTTAGTTCCTGTTACTGATCCATTGCCTTATTTGGAAGGAGGGAAGTTTCTTTGCTTACCAGTGGGAGTGGGAAGCACTGAGCAGCCTTTTGTCCGAATTGGTGAAGTTTCAGCCAGAAAGGAGTAGTCCATTGGTCGTTGTGGGCCAATTCCTAGCCCCTTTCGAGGACCTGCTATAAAACACGCTAAACACGCTTTCCAGCTTGTACCAACTCAGCACAGATCCTCGTGGTGGCCTGCAGAGTGATCCAAGCAGCAGAGAGCTAAAAGAGTGACTTTCTACCAGATATAAGTATTTTTGTGGCTTTCCCACTGTTATTAAGCTTGCGACTGCATTTTTGTAAGCTAGCGACTGCATTTGTTTACTGCTACTTTTCTGCATTTTACACTGTTTTATCTCTGTAATATAACAAAAATCTCTTGTTTTCCGCCTTACTGAACTAGAGTAGTCCAGTTTCAGAGTTGCTGATCCCTGGCTTTGTTTTTAGTTCCTGTTACTGATCCATTGCCTTATTAGGAAGGAGGAGTTTTTCTTTACCGCCATCTAAATTCCACTCTTCAAATTTTCCCTTAGAACTACCTTCCTCGAGCTGTACTGCTGATCTAACCAGCATATCCTATAACCAGTACTTGCACCTTGATAAAGCACTCTTATTATAGATAGTACCCCACCAGCCTAAAACCCACTTCTGATCAGTTGCTAGTGTCCTCTCCAGCTCAACTGGTGAACCTGGGAATATTGAGGCAAAGTTACAACTGCCTCATGTAAACTGGAGGCTGAGCTCTCTCAACATAGGACTGGCAAGACCAGACAGGAGGAGAAGGTAACCACACACAATACCAGCAGAGGCCACCAAAGCAGACACCCAAACAACTACCACGAGGAGCTCTATGATTATGTAGCCCAGGCAGGTATGACCCTGACCTGCATAGCCCAGGCAGGTATGACCCCTGACGCAGTATCCTACCTTCACCTAGAATGATGCCACAATACAGTGATAAGATGATCGTGTCATTCAAGTCTGCCTGGGATGACATGCTGGACAAGCCACGCTGCTTCACAAGGGGACGCTTGCACCTGAGGCTCAAATTCTAAACCTACCACCCTAGAACACCAAAAAGGAAAATAATTAAGGGTAATCCTGCTCAATGCCAGAAGTCTCACTCTCAAGATGGTCTGTGCTGTGACAGAAACCTGGTTCAAGGCTCCTGAGGCACCCCAGCACTACTGCTCTGCAATTTGTAGCATGTTACAGGCCACCCTCTCAAACTCAGGAACCTCACATGGCCTTCCTGAAAACATTAACACCATCATACTAGGTGACTTCAACTACCCTAATATAGACTGGGAACACGAACACTCTAACCCAAAGATTCCTGGAGTTTATAAACTCAAATGCCATGGAACAACTAGTCACCATCACTGGTGAGATCAGATCATAAACAAAAAAGACCACAGTGAAAAACTTCTCGGTAAACATTACTCAAATGCCTTCTACCAGCACCTACAGGACTGCATGGATCAGGCAATCCCAAACAAAACTAAGACTCTCTGTACCCCATAAACAAGCTCTACAACAAGGTAAGACACCTTTGATCATTATAAGTAAAAACTAAGAGCTCTCTCATAAAATCATCCAAGGCAAATTTTGAGAGAAAAATCCAGATATGCTCAGAATTAGTTCAAAATGATGTGAAAATTACTGAACCTAGAACTGCCCTCACTAAGGCAAAACACAGCATCCATGGGACTGGATGGTTAATCTTAGCCTCACCTCAGGATACGACACCAAGGGGTGGCGCGCGCCATCATGTGGTCCCACTTCCACAGACCCTGGAAATTACCCATTATTAGCTTGACAAGCCTTATCTGCAAAGCCATGGAGAGGATCATAATGGAACTCATAAATAAAGACATAGGAACTTGCAGACTTTGGATCCAACCCAGTTTGCTTTGTCAAAGGCAGATCAGATATCCTCCAGAAGGGCCTCACAGAAATGGATAACTGGTGCCAGAGCCATATGGCCTGTTAGTAAAAAAAAAAATGAAAACAAGGTTACCACTAGCTACCCATATAGGTGGCAATCCACTGAGCACAGAAAAGTCATCATCAGGGTGGGGGGGAAGTTGACAGCCTGAGTACAATGCCCCATTCGGAATGTATCTGACCAGACACTGCTGCAGCCTGCCCGACTGAAAGAACTCAGCTCTATTCAGTCTATATAAGGCCATGTCAAACCCAGATTTGATGAATATGTTCACCCTCAAAAAAAATCCTCATCCCCAAACCCACAAGTGGCGGAGACTTAAACTTGACACGGTTATAAATAGAACGAGCTGGAGGGACAGATTCATCACCCAGAGATGATATGTGGAACATGAACCTATGAACACAGAATGAAACTGAAGAGAGTGTGGCACATTAAGATGCTCTGGAACTTTCTATAGAATGCCTGCAGGAAATGGAGAACAAAGAATGTGTCCTCAGTATAGAAGAAAGTGATCTAAGAGAAGAGTTGATTGATTTAATAGAAATGGACAGACATATTAAGATCAATGAAAGAAATAGACAACAGAAAGTCAATAAAACCCAAAAAGTTAGAAGTTTGATAAAACAAATGAACACAGTAATTCAGACTGCTCATAGAGATCCATATGATATAACAGAAGTAAATAGGATATATTACTGTGCAGCTAAATTAATAACATATAGTCTTACCACAAAAACACAGGGTATTAAGGGAAGGGAAGAAATTGAATGGAATAATGGAAGTATTGAACAGAGAAAACTATAAAGCAATTAAGACAAGAAGTGCCACTGTTAGAAGAGTATAGAAGAGATCAACAAAAATACTCAGAAAGATAGATGTGATAAAACCAATAAGCAGTATCAAAACAGATCAGGATCTATCATGCACTACTACAAATAATAAACTAAAAATATCAGCTCAGGCAGAAAAAAAATTAGAAGATATGCAGATAAATATAAAGGAAAAGTACAAAATAACAATTTACTAATGACCAAAAAAAGTTTTATAGAGAATTGGGAAATGAGGCAAAAGGAATTGAAACACCACCAAAAAAGAAGAAATAGATATATTTTTGAAAAATATCTATGAAGATCCTGTGGAACATAACAAAAATTCTAAATGGATCGAAAAACCAAAAGAAAAAAATAAGAAGTTTAAATGTACAGAATATGAAATGGGATGAAGTAACAACTAGAGAGATTGAAACAAAGTTAAGAAAAGCTCCTAACTGGAAAACTTTAGGCCCATATGTAGTACTTAACTTCTGGCTAAAAATATTAACATCTTTGCATGATGATTTAGCCATGAATAAGAGCTATTTATATGTACACCCAAACAGACATCAGCCTGGTTAACAACAGGAAAAACAATACTCCTACCTAACAGTGAAACTACAAGCTACCCTAAAAACTATAGGCCAATAACTTGCCTTCCGGCAATGTGTAAACTATATACTGTAACTGATGCTGATTGAGTTTATAGTCATTTAGAAGAAAACTTAGTCATAGCAACAGAACAAAAGGGTAATAAAAGAACATCATATGGAACAAAGGATCATTTGTTGTTAAATAAAGTCATAATGGTGAACTGTAAAAAGGGGAAAAATCTAAATAAGATATGGATAGACTATAAAAAATCATTTGACAGTGTCCCACATTCATGGACAAAACAGTACTTAAAAATGTATATGATACACCCTAAACTGATCAATTACATTCCAGCAACCATGAAATAGTGGCAAACCACTTTGCATTTAAATCATAGGTTCATAGGTTCATAGGCAGGTATTGGGCTATCTGCTCGAAGGCATATATTAGCCCAGCCACATTGTGCGGTATTCACCGCCCCTTTGGTTAGTTCCCTAGGCCCTAGATCTAGCAACTAGTACCCTTGGCCCCTATATAGTAGAGCTGTTGGCATGATCCCTGGTGTGAACTTTCTGTTACCCATCCACTTGTCAAGGTTCCTCTTGAAGAGTGATAGTGAGGGGCTCTGTCTTATGTAGATCGGGACCTTGTTCCATAGCAAGGGAAGTCTTTGCGAAGGGAATCTATCCCTCCAGCATGTTCTATTCATTGTTGTGCTGAGGTTTATATCCCTAGAGCATGTAGCTCAAGTAGATTTTGTTTTGCTAAGATGGAGCATGTTCAACAGTTCTGGGTTGGACATGGCTCTGTATGTTAGACAGAGATCGCCTCTGAGAAAGTGGTATGCAACAGAGAAAAGCCATAGTTTTTCCAATCGTGCTGCATAGGGTAACTGTTTGTGGCCAGTAATCCTCTTAGGGAGGTACCTCTGTGGTCTCTCCAGCTGCTGGAGATGCCTAGCCAGGTACATTCCAATTGGTGCATTGTACTCAATAATGGGTCTGATGAGGGAAGAGTAGAGGGGCACCACTACATCCTTAGATCTTGATGCGAACCCTTTCATGATCAGATGGGTCACATAGAAGGATTTTCTAACCACCTTGGCAACATGGTTATCAAAGGAAAGCTGACTATCTACTTGGGTCCCTAGATCCCTTATTACTTCTTCATATTTTAGGGGGTTACCTCCTATGTGGTAGTTTCCAAAGGGGATTACTATGCATTTTCTAGCATTTAGCTTGAGACCATGGCTTTGACACCATGCATCAGTCTCATTAAGGCCCTTCTGGAGGATATCCATGTTGGCCGGAGACTCTATTATAGCACCCAGTTTGCAGTCGTCTGCAAACATGGTCAGCCACAGCCCTTCAGTGCTTGCCTGTACTTCTGAGAAGTATATGCCAAACAGGAGGGGCCCCAGGACAGAGCCCTGAGGCACACTGCTCATTGCTGGTCTGGATTCAGACATAGATCCTGCTACTCTTACTTTGTGGGATCTGTCTGAGGGACAGTTTGTGATCCATCTTGTGATGTAAGGGTTTGTGCCCAGGTTGGTGAGTTTATCAATAATACTCGAATGGGGAATGGTGTCAAATGCTTTAGCAAGGTCAAGGTAAGCTGTGTGTACCTCCTTTCCCTTATCTATAGCCTGAGTAACTGTCCCAAAGAAGTCCACCAGGTTCAGGAGGCATGATCTGCCCTTGACGAAGCCGAACTGTGTGGGGTCAAGTGTTTGGAGGTTCCCAATCTCTCCATTTATGAGTTCCATAATGATTCGCTCCATTGCCTTACAGATCAGACTGGTCAGGCTTATTGGTCGGTAGTTCCCAGGGTCGGTTGTGGGCCCACCCTTGTGCAGCGGAACCACCATTGCTGCACGCCATTCTATGGGTACATATCCTGTCGAGAGGCTGAGACTGAACAGGGTATTCAGATGCGGGGTTAATTCATTTTGGAGCTCGTGTATGACACAGCCCGGGACACCATCTGTTCCCATGGAGGTAGTGTTTTTAGCTTTAGACAGAGCCTTATTAACCAACATATCAGTAATAATTGGAGTTACACAATCCCCTGGAATAGTAATAGGTCCTGTAGGTGGTGGTGGGGGGGGGGAGAAATTTGCACTGAACCTATCAGCCAAGATGTTGGCAATGTCAGTGGGGTCAGTGTATTTTGTTCCATTTTGTACTAGCTCAGAACAGACCTGAGCATTGCCATTTAGGTTTTTGACATAACAATAGAAGGCCTTATGGTTATCCTTGGCATACTTGGCAACCTTCTTTTCAAAATTGGCTTTAGTTGACTTAATGAGGACCCTCAATTTCTTACTAATGCTGATCAGGGATTATTTTTCTACTTGAGATTTGGCCTTTTTTTGTATAAGTCTCCTCCTTTTATTGTATAGTTTGCTTATGGCCAGGGTCCACCAGACTGGTTTCTTCTTGCTTGAGGAAGGAGTCTTGGTTTTATTTGGGATAGCATAGTCCATGCAATCCTGAAGATGTTGATAAAATAGATGCTGCTATAAATCCGAAGGTTCACTCATCAAAAAACAAACTGAACAAGTGTAAGAATCATATACGAGTGAAAACCACCACGAAAAAATACTGCTGTGTAAAAGTCCAACTCATTTATTATAACAAACACAAATAAGAAAGGAACAGATGAGCGCTTTCGCGTACCGGCTAGTACGCTTCTTCAGATCTTAACATCTAGATTTTTAAAACCACTTTTATACAAGAGCTCATATTCAAGAATAATCAATTAATCAATTTAACAATTATACAATTGAATAATCAATCAAAAGTGCAGTGCAATAAGGGTATACTAACTGCCTGATATCTCTGTAAACCCTAGTGGCAGAAACCACAGAAAAACAAAGTAAAAGAATAAAACATACCCAAAAATCCTATTGTTCTAGGAAACTGCACGTTCCATAGAACAGTAGGAGTAATGAATATGAATAATGCAAATAAATAAGCGACTAAATAAACAATACTTTGAGACCACCAAGTGCTCATCACTTCTAGCACATATTTTTCAAAATATATATTTATATAAGACATATATATAAAAAACATACATATAAAAATATATATATATATATATATATAAAATAGCAGAAAAATAAAAATGAAAATAAAAATAAAAATGAAAATACCTTATATAATACATTAATTAATTAAAAGATTTCATTATTAACTAATTATAAAATAATATCTGTTGTGCTGTAAACACAGATATAATTGTGTAACATGTAAATATGTATAAATGTATATACCCAAATAAATATGACCAATAGTGAGTAAATGAATGAATTAATATATAATAATCCTGAAGATGCATATAAAGTGCCTTGGTGTAGGATTCTGCATCCTGGATATCATTATCCTTCGGCAAGGGAATAGTGAAGCTTTCCACTTTTGATGCAAGTAGTTTGAAGTTTGTTTTGGAAAGGTTTTTTACGATGGTTTCTTTGACTGGGGGAGGTGGAGGGGTGGGGACATCTAGGGTTATCAGTTTGTGGTCTGATCTGACCAGAGAGGGAGTGATAACGGGTGTGGTACAATGGGCGCCCATATTTGTGATGATTAAATCCAGTATGTTGTCCCCTCTAGTGGGAGAACATACCAGTTGTTCAAGGGCATTTGAATTTATAAATTCTATGAACTGCTGGGCACAGGAGTTAGAACTATTGTAGTTCACCCAGTCTATACCAGGGTAGTTGAAATCACCCAACATTATGGTGTTGGGTAGGACTTTATATTTTCCAATGCCTCAAGGAATGCTGAGTGAGCATCTTGGGACATGGTGGGTGATCTATAACAGGCTACGACTTGAAATGTGGTTTTGCCTGCTGATAGTTGTGCATGGATGATCTCTGGGGCATCATGCTGTGCCACTAACCTGGAGATGTGGGTATCCTTGATGAATATGGATACACCTCCGCCCTTTGTACTGCGATCCGGTAACTGAGGCCGGAAGGTATGATATGAATTGTAACCTGGTAGTGCTGGGGTGCTCTCTGGAGCCTTGAACCAGGTTTCCATCACTGCACAAACATCAATTTTCTCCATACTGAGGAGTGCCTTGAGTGCGTGCATTTTGAGGTTGAGACTTCTGGCTTTGAGTAGCATTACCCTTAGTTTTTGGTTACCTGTGCTGGTTACGGTGGTTGGTTTGTCCTTTGAGCCTTGCCTAAAAAAGGCACTATGGGGATGGCAAGAGCCTTGGCCAGTATTCGAAAGTCTAGGGGTGACAGGTGCAAACCATCTCTGGCGAAACAGCAGGGCTTGTCTATCATGTCATCCCAGGCAGACAGACACTGGATCCCCTTAGAATGACACCAGAAGCTTAGCCAATTGTTGAAATTGATCATTTTGTCTTTGCATTGTGGTATCATTCTAGGTGAAGGTAGTATGCTACTCAAGGTCAGGGTCATACCAGCTTGGGCTATATGATCAGAGAGCTCCTCAATGTCTCTTTTCATGTAGTCCAGGGAGGTACATCTTAGATCATTCACACCAACATGTACAATGACAGCGTCATACTTGTACTTGTTCATGATAAAGGAGAAATGATTATTCCAGGGATAAAAATTCAAATGGGATACTCCAAGGTGACTCTCTGTCACTGCTGCTATTCTGCCTTGCCCTTAACCCATTAAGTTGTCTACTTAACAGATTAGGCCATGGCTAACATTTGGCTCCCAGTAAACAAGAAAGTGAAAAGACTTCTCATCTTCTTTTTGTAGATGATTTAAAAATGTAGGGTTCATCAAATGAAGAACTAAAAGCACAACTGCAAGTGATCAAATCTTTTTCAGATGATTTAAGAATCACCCTGAGAGCAAAAGAGGTTATAACCCCCGTATACTCGGCACTTATCTGGCCCATAATTGAGTATAATGCTCCATTCGGTATGTACCATACTAAGCACCTTCAGCAAATAGAGAGACCTCAGAGGTTTCTAACAAAGAAGATCAAGGGGCTCCAGCATGTGCCTTACATGGACCAACTAAAGTCAATCACTATACTCTGTATCGTATAGACTTCTTATGGGAAACTTATGCCTGGCCTACAGAGCAACCCACGACCTAATGAATTTACTGCATATCTGTAAATCAAATGGGTCTATGGCTACCTGTTCCAGGGACTTAAATATGGCCTGTGACTTAAATAGGACTTGCTGGAGGGAGAGATTTATCTCCCAGTGACTGCCATGTCTTTGCAACAGGTTACCAGTTAATGTGAACAGAGCACCTCTGTGACACTGTTCAAGAGGAACCTGGATGAGTGGATGGGGCAATGTAAATTTTTACCAGGGATAGCACCCACAACCTTCCTGGACATGGGAAGTCATCACTAAATGCAATCTTGGGTATTGACTAGTACTTTGAGTCTATATTACCTTGTCAAAAGGCGTTTTCATTGAACACCTTTACGTCGCCACATAAACAGCAAACTCCCAGAACCCTGAACAGCCACTTCAGTGAATTTTTTCCCAGGGGAAAAAAAATCACTTGGCCAATCAAAAACCAAACAAACTGTCAGACCCTACTAAGTGGGAGGGTTGTGCCCCCACACCCCCCCTAACTAAATATACCAACTCCGAGATCACACTACAGAGTAGAAAAGGGCAAATTCCTGATGTCAGCCAAGTGTTTTTCCCTTGGGAAAAAATTCACTGAAGTGGCTGTTCGGAGTTTTGGGAGTTTGCTGTTTATGTGTTGATGAAAAGGTGTTCAGTGAAAACACCTTTCGACAAGGTAATATAGACCCAGTACTTCTACAGTATTACAATGGGTTGAAATAGCTAGGCTTAAAATGAACTTTGGGTCGATAGCTTAGTAATCTCCTATGATCCTGTCATCCTATGTCATTTGGTCTTGCAAAACATGTAAAAGCAACCTTTAAAGCATGAAAGCTGCAGCATCAAGGAAAACATTAGTCTGGGACAGGAATGTGATGTAAAAGAACTTGAGCAAGATATAAATATCTGGGAACTGATGAAGGATCAACAATAAAACATGAACAAATGTGAATAAAACTTAGTAAGGAATATTTTAGAAGACTTAAATTAATACTGAAAACAGCACTGACGTCTAGGCACAAAGTCCAAGCTATAAACCATTTGCTGTTCCTGTCCTAACTTACAGTTTGGAATGACTGACTGGCCCCAAAAGGTGTTGGATCAGCTGGACAGGAAAACAAGAAGGATGCGTCATGCTCATCAAATGATTTATAAAAATCAATGCATTCCAAGATTACATATTCCCTGTTCTGAAGGAGGTATGAGCCTCCTCAAAACTGATTACATGTAGAGATTTGCAGTCGTGGGATTGCATACATATCTGCTGACCTCACAAGACCCAAACGTAGTGAAAATTTTGAAACATGAGAAGAATAAGTCTAAGATGACTCCTCTGCTTAGTCTAGCAGAAGCATATCAGCATCAAGCAGGATTAGGAATGGAAATCAAACCAGAAGTAGATAAAAATCAGGCAGTAACTGAATGTGCCAAAAAACAAAAGAAAGAATATAAGGTGAAGGATCAGATGAGAAGGCAAGAAATGTGGAAATGCATAAATACAGTTGCATAAGTACAGAAAACTCTTGGAACAGCCTCAAGTTGATGAAAATCTAATGCAGAAATGAATAAGGAGAGGTGAATTTAAACCAAAAGATGAAAGGTTAATATTGGCAGCCCAAGATACGTACACATTGGTTTACAAAGTCCATTGAACATTTGGGAGAAACAGACAAATGTAGGTTTCATAAAACAGAACTGGAAACAGTTGCACATCTTGTTACTGGTTGTGATATACTAATGACAGAAGGACTGTATACTGAAAGGCATAATAATGTGGCAAGACTGTTGCAGTGGGGATTGTGCAAACATTATAATATTGAAGTAGCTGAAAAACACTGGAAACATGAGCTACAAAGCATCATGGAAAATGATGAAGTTTATATCACATGGGATCATCCATTACCAACAGTTCAAAAAACAGATGCAAAAAAACAGATATAGTAGTCCACGAAAAGAAGACAAAAGTAGAATTGATAGCTGAAATTGCTACACCCAGTGACTACAGTGTCTTACGTACAGAGAAACACAAAGTCATAAAATACAGGATCTGCAGGCAGAAACAAAGGCAACGTGGAGAGAAAGATACCCAGACATTTCCAGTAGTGGTAGGAGCAAAGGGGCTTATAAAAAAGCATTTACAATAATACTTAGATATGTTTCCAATACATGTAACGCCATACGAATTGCAGAAAGAGCCATTACTGGGCACACTGCTGGTACTGCAAAGAGCACTTCTGGCTAACATTAAAGATTGAAACAATAATAATTTCCTGAACTTTAATTATACTTTGACTTAGAAATGGAATCCATTGTGTCACATGGGTTAGAAACCCAAAAGACTTGGAAAAATTAAAAAGAGAAACAATATTACATTCATAAAGTAGCAGAAAGTGTACTAGGAACTAAGCCAACACAGAAATGGAGAAAGAAGATTCTGATTATAGGAATTACTGCAATTAGGTGCACAGAGAATAGGCAGGAGAGGGGTGGAATTTATTGGAGGAACCTGCCAAGGGAACCAAGGTATTGGAAACAAATAATTAGAGACCAAATGGTAATAGAATGGGAAGAGGCCAAGACGACATTTAAACTGTAGGTTAGAGATCATCTTCCCATCAGAGATTGATATCAGAGTATAGGCAAAGAAAAAGTGATATGGGGATTATAGGTTCATAGGTTTATAGATTAATACTAGGCTAACTGCTTTTGAGGGCCATTTTAAGCCTAGCCAATCACCCCATGTGAGAATTAAACCCTTACCTTGTGTCGTTAAGGTAAACACCTTAACCATTATGCCAAATTAAAGACCTGCATTGGTTAAGTTTTTAGCTGAGTCTAGAACAGAAGCTAATGTTAAAAAAAGGATAATTACTAGGACATATAAAATATTGCATGATAACTATAGGAATCAATCTGAGGAGGTCAGAAAAGATTGGGAAGAGAGATTAGAAAAACAACTCACAAAGAAACAATAGGAAGACACATATATGGCTTCAAAATATTTAACAAACTCTAGAAGATTAAAGATTTTTGCCTGGAAGTGTTTGCATAGGTACTTTTATACCCTAAGTAGACTCAAAATAATTTTTCCTCTGGTAGATGGCAAATGCTGGAGGTTTATTGGGGAAGAAAGACATACCCGGGAGTGTAGGTTCTCAGGAGATGGCAGACTTTAAAAATTCCCTACAGAGTACTCTGTCAGAAATACTGGGCGAGCAAATGAGTGTAACTAAGAAAATTATTTTTTTTTTAGCTTGGATACATGATTTGAATAGCCTAAACATATTAAGGCCTTGTTAAGTTTAACTCTGGTAGCCTCCAAAAATCAATTACTAGAAAATGGAAATCAAAGTCTAAACCAACCATACTTGAGTAAATGAATATTTTAACAGAGATAAAAGAACTCGAAGTGGGATCTTTAGAAAAAAATGGGAATTGTTGGAACAATACATGTAGAAAAATGTTTTGGAGGAAGAATGAGGTTTAAGAGAAGTCAGAAATTGAACAATTTGTGTAATGTTGGTTTGATTATATGGTATAGAAATATATATGTGATGTATGTTGTTTGTTGTAGTTTGTCTTTCGGCTTTTTCCTGGTAAGCGGTCGCCACAGCAGAACTCCAGTCCGCTAATGATTGGCAGTAGATTTTTACGAAATGCCGAGGTGCCACCTCGACGCCCAACCTTCAACGAAGGCATGCCCATTTACGCACGCATGTCTTTTGAACGCTACCCAACCGCGGGGAGGACATGCAGACTCCACACAGAAAGCACTCCCAAGCCAAGCCGAGAATGGAACGGGAGACCCTCTTGCTATGAGATAACAATGCTACCGCCGTACCCCCGCGGCAATATTGTTTGTAAATGTGAACTTGTTAATATTGTTTGAGTACTTTTATATAAATGTTAAGTTTGTCTATGCCACAAGTGATAATTCAATAAAGGTGTGGTGGTAATCCATTGGCACGGAAGAGGTAATTAGAGATTTGGGGACCAACGTGAGAGAGTAATCTCCTTTGATAATCACGCGCCGCCAAAGTGGTTAAAAGACCTTCTATATGGCCCACCTTATCACAAGGGCATGATCTAGATCAAGAGAGGAGTCATTGTGCCCCCTTTCTAGGCGCCCATAATTGGGGGCCCAATTGAATACAAAATGCCCCCTTTGGGGTGTACTTACCCACCCACTAACTTTTACCCCTGCTCAGGCGATCTATGCCTGACGATACACAAGAAAACTGCTTAACCCGGAATTAATGGACATGCTCCAAAAAAAAAAAAACAATCCCTTAAGGGCAGGCTCCCTGGTGGAACTGAACCTCAAAAAAGTAATAGATAGTAGAAAACAACATCGCAAGACGCCAAAGTCCAACTTAAGTACAGTATAAAATGAAGAAAAGAAAAAGTTGATTGATACTCTTTGTAACAAAATTCTTAAATTCTTAAAATCAAATCTGAGGCGCTTTTTTGGATGACCCTTCTTCAGATCTGAAAGCTTATCTTCGCAATTTTGAATAAAGATAGTTTTTAAACTGTCAGCACATGCTGGAGAGAGGGGCAGATAGGACACAAAAATAGATAGGACACTCTGGATGAGGGAGGAAGTCCCTTTCCCAGGGCTCCTGGCCCCTAGCCAGAGTCCCTCGACCCTAAATGTAGCCCCTGTCCTGGGATTAAAGGAGGCGGAAGCCAAATACACTCTGGCTAGGCTTATAAATGCCCTAGGGCAGATAGCCTAGTATCTACCTATGAACCTATGAACCTATAAACAACTTGGTCAAGTCCTAACTAGGAGAGTACAACTAGTCATAAGTCATATTCGTGGACATAGTAGGATGTTTGTTTAAGTAAAATAAAAACAATCGTGGTACCAGGAAGCAGTAAGGACCACTCGCTAATCAAACAGTAGCAAACTAAACAATATTGTAAAGAATTAGGCTGGGGAGGAGCAAATAAATCCAGCAAAACTGTTTAATTAACGCAATCCAGTACAACACAGCGTTTTCATCGTATTCCACAACTTCATCAGATATCCCATCAATCCCCCTTGACTGCTTAAATACCCTCAATAGGTGTTCAATTATTTAATAAAAAAATTATTGAAACAAAACCTTTTAATAAAAAACATTTAAGCAACTTTATAAAAATGCTTAAAAACATGAACATAGAACAAGTTCATTTCCTTCTTATCAATTCCCATATGGACAAGTGAAATACTATTCAACTCATCTGTTTATCTTAACAAACCACTTAAAACCTTATATTCAAAAATAAAAAAATAACCATTCTAACTTACATATCCCCTCTTATGGAATCCTTTACTGTCATCTAGTGGCTCACTTAAAAATTCAGTAAACATAATATATAGCTAGCTAATGTATATATGTATATATATGTGTGTATATATATATATATATATATATATATATATATATATATACATATATGTTTTAAGCTCCCCAAAGTTAAAAAAATATGTATTCAAAAAAAAAAAATATATATATATATATATATATATATATATATATATATATATAGAGTCAAAATAGATATATTCAAAAAAAGATAAAATAAATATCATTCCTAAGACACCCTATTTTTTCTATTTCACTAGCTATCAATCAAATTCAAAGTCTCACCACTCTTAGCTTTTAACACTGGAGCAATCGAGACTGCCTCATTCAGTCCAATTAGTCTGCTGGGCTCCAACACTAACTGCCAGTACACTTCCCTGGACTCTGTCCTTGTTTCCCAAAATAAATGTATTTTTTTAACTTTGGGAAGCTTAAAACATATACCTATATTTCAATATTTTTTAATTGAATAATTGAACACCTATTGAGCGTATTTATGCAGTCAAGGGGGATTGATGGGATATCTGATGAAGTCGTGGAATACGACGAAAACGTGTGTTGTCCTGGATTGCGTTAATTAAACAGCTTTGCTGGATTTATTTGCTGCTCCCCAGCCTAATTCTTTACAATATTGTTTATTTTGTTAGTGTTTGACTAACGAATGGTCCTTATTGCTTCCTGGTGCCATGATTGTTTTTATTTTAGTAGTTTTTATGTTGTCGGCATTTTCTCTTGCCTTTGTGGTTCGTTTGTTTCCGTGCCTCCTCTGCATGCTTTGCTGGGGAGTCTCTCCTTTCTCCACTGTTGTGTGACTCTGGGGCTAATTCAATAAGGTTGGGGAGGTGTGGAGGCTTACCTCAGACATGAGGGACGCAGGGGGCTTGCCCCTTGTAAATAAAAATTATATCGGTAATTGTAAGGTGGCTGTATGAGAGACTTGTTCTTGATCAGTTGTAATTTAACATTGTTTTTGCAAACAAAGCTGCATCGATCATTCAGAGAGGAGGCAGTTTATATTTTAATTCATTAAATCAGTAGTGTCTGTGTGTACATCTCATTAACAGGTTTGTGAAGTGCCTGGTCCGTGTCTCTCCATGCTACCCAATGAAGAGCAGGGTGTGCAGGAAAATGTAATGAAGGGGGAGTTGGGTTAGGGGTAGTAACTGTGAAAAAGTACAGTGGCAAAGGAAGTGAATGAAATCAGGTTGATGCAATGTCTGAATAAACCTGCAATCACTGGAAATGAAGGGTAAAGGCTTATGACTTCCGTAGGATCATAGGAGGTTACTAAGCTAATGGCCCTGGGGCCCTTCCAAGCCTAGCCAAGAGTTTATCCCCCAAAAGAAACCTCAGATATGCAGAGAAACTGCTAGAGTAGAGAGGAAACAACTCGTGGCACCACAGATGCAGCAGGTTTGCAGGATTTGCAGATGCATGTAAACAGGGAATGGAATTACATGGGGATACAGGGGTATGTCAATAGAAAAATATAGGTTGTGCAGGAGACTGTATTAAGAAAAGTGCAGACAGGATACAGACAAGAGAGCACATCCAGGTCCATTCCCAGGTATAACTAGAACTTGGCAGGGATTTGGGATGCATGGCTAGCCTTACAAAGGTCCTTGTGGTCATTAGTCTAGTGCATACCTATGAACATACGAACCTGTATCCAACACACTTTTATAATTATATTAATTTTTTATGTTTGGCCTCTTTCATCAAGGTTAGGATTATTAACCTTTGTTTTACTTCTTTCAGTAAGGTTAGGCTTAAGCTGTAAAAGTTAACCATTTCTGTTCTGTAATGAATTTTGTGATATTAGTGTTAACAGTGAGAAATAACTTATAATATCAGTACAACTTAAAGAAAATGGTAACTCAAACATATCCCTCCCATTTGATCTACTGCTTATTAGGGTTTGAAAATAAGGTAAGAAGATAGCATACACCTTGTTTTTTTTTTTGGTTTAAAACAAAAATTACTGCATATAACACAAAATAATGTTAAACCAGCTATTTGTACATTATTTACATATTTGTAAGACTGGAACAAATTGTCCCACTCCTGTCCTATTTCTGTTATTACTGAAAACTTTCCCAAGTTAGACTTCATACTATATACAGATGATATGCTGCTACTTTAAGCCAATAAAAATCTAACTAACTTGCAAATTCAACTTCATCTTTCCTTTTCCTATGTGCACAATTGGTCATATTCCAATAAGTGCCCAATAACTCACAAAACACAAAGATACTGGAACATATGTGATGTAATACCTTTTGTTGGACCAACAGAAGTTTTGCAATTTCTTGAACTTTCAAGCATAAGCCCTTTGTTAGGAGTTATTAAGTTACTGATGTTAAATACAATGCTTAAGTATCCACTTATGCCTAGAACAGGAAATACATAATTTATTTCCAGTTGGCTTAAAAAAGAAATCTTTAAAAATGCTAAGATGGAAAACATGCATCTCATGCTACACCACAGAGACAGACAGTGTGTGTGTGTGTGTGTGTGTGTGTGTGTGTGTGTGTGTGTGTGTGTGTGTGTGTGTGTGTGTGTGTGTGTGCGCGAGTGTGTGTGTGTGTGTGTGCGTGTGCGTGTGTGTGAGTGTGTGCGTGTGTGTATGCATGTGTGTGCGTGTGTGTGTGCTTATGTATGTGTGTGTGTGTGTGTCTGTGAATATGTGTACATGTGTATCTGTGAATATGTGTGTGTGTGTGTGTGTGTGTGTGTGTGTGTGTGTGTGTGTGTGTGTGTGTGTGTGTGTGTGTGTGTGTCTGTGAATATGTGTGTGTGTGTGTGTGTGTGTGTGTGTGTGTGTGTGTGTGTGTGTGTGTGTGTGCGTGTGTGTGTGCATGTGTGTGTGTGTGTGTGTGTGTGTGTGTCTGTGATTATGTGTGCGTGTGTGTCTGTGAATATGTGTGTGTGTGTGTGTGTGTGTGTGTGTGTGTGTGTGTGTGTGTGTGTGTGTGTGTGTGTGTGTGTGTGTGTGTGTGTGTGTGTGTGTGTGTGTGTGTATTACACAGTTATGTAGAAGTAAATGGTTGTTAAAGTGAGCTCTGTGTCTGGTAAAGAACAAAGCACTACAGAAAAAAGCAGCACTCTGCAAGTGTACAGTTTGATATTACTATAAACAGTTCCATATTTTAATGAGCTACCTTTGATTGGCATTCAGCATGTATGAAGCTGTATCCTTCCTGAAACCCAGTCAGGTCCTTGTGGTGTTCATAGGACTGAGAGTGAAGCATGATCTGTCTATATTGTGCAGTTGTCTCACAAAGGTTTCTATAGATATTTTATTTTATCTGTATTTGTTAACCAGGTCGGAGCACTGATCCATGTGGACCTTTTCCAGACTTAACACAGGAGCACTGTCTAGTTGAGTGACTTGTTCAGTCACAACATAGGTAAATGGAGATTGAAGCCAAGGCATTTGACACAATACCCCAACCTAGACTGGCTTTGTCAAGGGCAGATCATGCCTACTCAACCTGGTGGACTTCTTTGAGAAGGTAACCGAAGCAATGGATGTGGGAAAAATGGTTCACACTACCTACCTTGACCTGGCCAAGGCATCTGACACAATACCCCACTCGAGCATTTTAACACCCTCAAGAGGTTAGGTACAAACTCACATGTCACCTGGTAGATAGCCAACTGGCTCACAGGCAGGACACAGGAAGTTAGAATGGGGGAGTCCACCTCTACAAAGAGGCCAGTCACAAGTGGAGTCCCTCAGGGATCAGTCCCTGGACTGCTCCTTTTTGGCATTTACTTCTCTGAAGTCAAGGCCAATGTCAGTGGTCTCTGGTTGACTAAATTTGCAGATGATTGCAAATCAGAAGCTGTCATTGAATCTCACACTGACACAAATGTTCTCCAACAGGTGCTGACAAAGACAAACAACTGGTGTCAGAGCTATGGACTAAAACTAAATGTCAAGAAATGCATAAAAGTATCCTTCAGGAAGTCATCCACCCCTGTTAACTATCATACTGACAACACACCCCTTAGAGCTGACCCAGTAATCAGGGACTTAGGGACACACATAGATAGTAATCTAGCCTTTGACCACCATGTGTCTACAGTAGTGAGGAAATCATTCTATGTAGACTCCCAATACATGTCAAGCAGAGCACCTCACTGGTCTTCTTCAAGAGAAATCTTGATGAGTGGACGGGAAATAGAAGATTCACCCCGGGGATTAGTCCAGTGGCTCTGCTCGACAGAGGCACTGGGAACTAAGGTCGCGTGGCACGATGCCAGGGTAATCCTATGGGCTAGGCTTGTAAAGGCTCTAGGGCCATTAGCCTAGTACACACCTATGCACATATGAACCTATGTTGCATAACTTATAAACAAAGGTATGGCATCTAAGTCCAAGGACGTCATGGTTCCACTGTATTCGGCATTCATCAGACCTATCACTGAGTACAATGCCGCCTTTGGTATGTACCTAACCAGGCATATCCAACAATTGGAACATCCACAGAGGTTCTTCACTAAAAGAATACAGAGTGTAAGTAACATGTCCTATGCAGACTACCTCAAAGCCCTATCCCTGAATTCTGTCTCCTACAGGCTTTTGAGGGGAGATCTATGACTGGCATACAGGACATTGTCAGACCTCCCTCTGATGGACCTCCTGTATATCCACAAAACAAACAGCACCAGAATTTCTTGTTCTAAAGACTTAAACCTTGTCTGTGATATAAACAGGACCTACTGGACAGACAGGTATATATATCCCACAGACAGGCTCCCCACCCATGTGAAGCAGAGTTCCTCCCTAACCCA